>NC_133327.1:93452616-93702266 GCF_042186555.1 Aquarana catesbeiana
AAACGAGAAAAATTAAAATACTACCAACATGCAAACAAACATGCAAACCAACGTGATATATATAATATATACCTGTAACTGTCTGTATCTTTTTGTTTATATATATATATAGAAAGATATCTATCTATATATGTATTTTTATTTTCTGTCCGTATTAAATCTAAGAGTCTTTTAGTTGAATCAAATGGTCAAAAGTGAAACTGTCTAGAGAATTGATTCTTTCTACTCTTTTGTCAATTTTAACCAAAAGATTACAAGCCTGCCCACCACGACAAGGTAGACTCTTTTAGGGCAGGCCCTACACTAAACTACACTATGCTAACCTACTCGATGCTAGTCATCCTATCTTTAGTATTGGATACCTGTTTGAATTAGGCCCTATCCTATAACCTTCCTTCTTGCTTTACAGATTTGTTTACTAAAATCTACATAAGAGCAATCCTTTTCTTACACAAAATAGACATCAGATTTGGAATGGCTGATACTGTTACAATATGGCGGGTGATGTGGTGGTCAGCAATGATCATCTTAAATTTCCTTACACATTTTCCCCTTCTTTGATCATTGTTGAGCACTCTTCCATATAAATTCATCCACATTAGCCTGAAATAACGCAGGTGAAGTGTAAAAGATGGGAAGAGTCCCCAAGATGTGTCTATTACCTGATCAGATCTGTAGAGACACTAGGGGTATTGCCACCGATCTTCCACACATATTCTCACCTACTGATCCTCTAATGCAGATGGATGCACATACATTTGTCCCTTACTAGCCTACCAATTAAAAGGCAGTGTCCTTTCCTGTCTTCACACAGACCTAGACAGGTAAGTTCTCATATAGATCGGAGACATGTCCCCGCCAGGAATGGAAAGGAATAGTACAAAGCCTTTAAACAATCATCCAGCTTTACAGAAGCTCACACTCTAACTAATTATGAAATAAGATGAATTCAGTGCTTCTTATTCTGGCCCAACTGGTGGCGTCCAGCTCCGGGTGGGTTCCAGGTGCAAACCAACATCCAGCTGCAAACTCCAGGTTTCTTTCACTAACCTGACACTGAGATTTGAGCGGGTTAAGTTGACATTCCTCCTGAAGGTCCCTCCTTCAAGTAGCGGGAGGCCGATCCCCAACCCCCCTCCAGCCGGTACAGCATAAGGACCCAAAGATGAAGGCGGTACCCTACCCAGAGATCTCATCAACAGCTATGGGTCAGCAGAGAAATCTCCAGACTCGTGGCCTGGCCAATCAAGTTGCCCCCTTCACACACTGAATAGCATTTTTCCAACATCACCCTAAACATCAGTCAGCCTTCTTACTTTCCAGATTTCTTTACCAAGCTGTACAGTACTATTATTATGGATTTCTAAAGCAACAACAGTATATGCAGAACTTTAAAAGGAGACAGTACATTTACAATACAATTCAAGATGACTCAATACAATTTACTGATCCCCCAGTGCAGATGGGTGCACATACATTTGTCCCTTACTAGCCTTCCTTTTAAAAGGCTGTGCATCTTCGTTCACTCAACAAGATGTATACACAGGCAAGCTAACTTGTAGATCATAGAAATCTTCTCAACATGAAAGCTACAAAAATTGAAATACTATCAACATGCAAACCATCATGCAAAACAACGTAATATATATAATATATACCTGTAACTGTCTGTATCTTTTTGTTTTTATATATATAGATAGAAAGATATCTATCTATATATGTATTTTTATTTTCTGTCCGTAATAAATCTAAGAGTCTTTGAGTTGAATCAAATGGTCAAAAGTGAAACTGTCTAGAGAATTGATTCTTTCTACTCTTTTGTCAACTTTAACCAAAAGATTACAAGCCTGCCCACCACGACAAGGTAGACTCTTTTAGGGAAGGCCCTACACTAAACTACACTATGCTAACCTACTCAATGCTAGTCATCCTATCTTTAGTATTGGATACCTGTTTGAATTAGGCCCTATCCTATAACCTTCTTCCTGCTTTACAGATTTGTTTACTAAAATCCACATAAGAGCAATCCTTTCCTTACACAAAATAGACATCAGATTTGGAATGGCTGATACTGTTACAATATGGCGGGTGATTTGGTGGTCAGCAATGATCATCTTATATTTCCTTACACATTTTCCCCTTCTTTGATCATTGTTGAGCACTCTTCCATATAAATTCATCCACATTAGCCTGAAATAACGCAGGTGAAGTGTAAAAGATGGGAAGAGTCCCCAAGATGTGTCTATTACCTGATCAGATCTGTAGAGACACTAGGGGTATTGCCACCGATCTTCCACACATATTCTCACCTACTGATCCTCTAATGCAGATGGATGCACATACATTTGTCCCTTACTAGCCTACCAATTAAAAGGCAGTGTCCTTTCCTGACTTCACACAGACCTAGACAGGTAAGTTCTCATATAGATCGGAGACATGTCCCCGCCAGGAATGGAAAGGAATAGTACAAAGCCTTTAAACAATCATCCAGCTTTACAGAAGCTCACACTCTAACTAATTATGAAATAAGATGAATTCAGTGCTTCTTATTCTGGCCCAACTGGTGGCGTCCAGCTCCGGGTGGGTTCCAGGTGCAAACCAACATCCAGCTGCAAACTCCAGGTTTCTTTCACTAACCTGACACTGAGATTTGAGCGGGTTAAGTTGACATTCCTCCTGAAGGTCCCTCCTTCAAGTAGCGGGAGGCCGATCCCCAACCCCCCTCCAGCCGGTACAGCATAAGGACCCAAAGATGAAGGCGGTACCCTACCCAGAGATCTCATCAACAGCTATGGGTCAGCAGAGAAATCTCCAGACTCGTGGCCTGGCCAATCAAGTTGCCCCCTTCACACAATGAATAGCATTTTTCCAACATCACCTTAAACATCAGTCAGCCTTCTTACTTTCCAGATTTCTTTACCAAGCTGTACAGTACTATTATTATGGATTTCTAAAGCAACAACAGTATATGCAGAACTTTAAAAGGAGACAGTACATTTACAATACAATTCAAGATGACTCAATACAATTTACTGATCCCCCAGTGCAGATGGGTGCACATACATTTGTCCCTTACTAGCCTTCCTTTTAAAAGGCTGTGCATCTTCGTTCACTCAACAAGATGTATACACAGGCAAGCTAACTTGTAGATCATAGAAATCTTCTCAACATGAAAGCTACAAAAATTGAAATACTATCAACATGCAAACCATCATGCAAAACAACGTAATATATATAATATATACCTGTAACTGTCTGTATCTTTTTGTTTTTATATATATAGATAGAAAGGTATCTATCTATATATGTATTTTTATTTTCTGTCCGTAATAAATCTAAGAGTCTTTGAGTTGAATCAAATGGTCAAAAGTGAAACTGTCTAGAGAATTGATTCTTTCTACTCTTTTGTCAACTTTAACCAAAAGATTACAAGCCTGCCCACCACGACAAGGTAGACTCTTTTAGGGAAGGCCCTACACTAAACTACACTATGCTAACCTACTCAATGCTAGTCATCCTATCTTTAGTATTGGATACCTGTTTGAATTAGGCCCTATCCTATAACCTTCTTCCTGCTTTACAGATTTGTTTACTAAAATCCACATAACAGCAATCCTTTCCTTACACAAAATAGACATCAGATTTGGAATGGCTGATACTGTTACAATATGGCGGGTGATTTGGTGGTCAGCAATGATCATCTTATATTTCCTTACACATTTTCCCCTTCTTTGATCATTGTTGAGCACTCTTCCATATAAATTCATCCACATTAGCCTGAAATAACGCAGGTGAAGTGTAAAAGATGGGAAGAGTCCCCAAGATGTGTCTATTACCTGATCAGATCTGTAGAGACACTAGGGGTATTGCCACCGATCTTCCACACATATTCTCACCTACTGATCCTCTAATGCAGATGGATGCACATACATTTGTCCCTTACTAGCCTACCAATTAAAAGGCAGTGTCCTTTCCTGTCTTCACACAGACCTAGACAGGTAAGTTCTCATATAGATCGGAGACATGTCCCCGCCAGGAATGGAAAGGAATAGTACAAAGCCTTTAAACAATCATCCAGCTTTACAGAAGCTCACACTCTAACTAATTATGAAATAAGATGAATTCAGTGCTTCTTATTCTGGCCCAACTGGTGGCGTCCAGCTCCGGGTGGGTTCCAGGTGCAAACCAACATCCAGCTGCAAACTCCAGGTTTCTTTCACTAACCTGACACTGAGATTTGAGCGGGTTAAGTTGACATTCCTCCTGAAGGTCCCTCCTTCAAGTAGCGGGAGGCCGATCCCCAACCCCCCTCCAGCCGGTACAGCATAAGGACCCAAAGATGAAGGCGGTACCCTACCCAGAGATCTCATCAACAGCTATGGGTCAGCAGAGAAATCTCCAGACTCGTGGCCTGGCCAATCAAGTTGCCCCCTTCACACACTGAATAGCATTTTTCCAACATCACCCTAAACATCAGTCAGCCTTCTTACTTTCCAGATTTCTTTACCAAGCTGTACAGTACTATTATTATGGATTTCTAAAGCAACAACAGTATATGCAGAACTTTAAAAGGAGACAGTACATTTACAATACAATTCAAGATGACTCAATACAATTTACTGATCCCCCAGTGCAGATGGGTGCACATACATTTGTCCCTTACTAGCCTTCCTTTTAAAAGGCTGTGCATCTTCGTTCACTCAACAAGATGTATACACAGGCAAGCTAACTTGTAGATCATAGAAATCTTCTCAACATGAAAGCTACAAAAATTGAAATACTATCAACATGCAAACCATCATGCAAAACAACGTAATATATATAATATATACCTGTAACTGTCTGTATCGTTTTGTTTTTATATATATAGATAGAAAGATATCTATCTATATATGTATTTTTATTTTCTGTCCGTAATAAATCTAAGAGTCTTTGAGTTGAATCAAATGGTCAAAAGTGAAACTGTCTAGAGAATTGATTCTTTCTACTCTTTTGTCAACTTTAACCAAAAGATTACAAGCCTGCCCACCACGACAAGGTAGACTCTTTTAGGGAAGGCCCTACACTAAACTACACTATGCTAACCTACTCAATGCTAGTCATCCTATCTTTAGTATTGGATACCTGTTTGAATTAGGCCCTATCCTATAACCTTCTTCCTGCTTTACAGATTTGTTTACTAAAATCCACATAAGAGCAATCCTTTCCTTACACAAAATAGACATCAGATTTGGAATGGCTGATACTGTTACAATATGGCGGGTGATGTGGTGGTCAGCAATGATCATCTTAAATTTCCTTACACATTTTCCCCTTCTTTGATCATTGTTGAGCACTCTTCCATATAAATTCATCCACATTAGCCTGAAATAACGCAGGTGAAGTGTAAAAGATGGGAAGTGTCCCCAAGATGTGTCTATTACCTGATCAGATCTGTAGAGACACTAGGGGTATTGCCACCGATCTTCCACACATATTCTCACCTACTGATCCTCTAATGCAGATGGATGCACATACATTTGTCCCTTACTAGCCTACCAATTAAAAGGCAGTGTCCTTTCCTGTCTTCACACAGACCTAGACAGGTAAGTTCTCATATAGATCGGAGACATGTCCCCGCCAGGAATGGAAAGGAATAGTACAAAGCCTTTAAACAATCATCCAGCTTTACAGAAGCTCACACTCTAACTAATTATGAAATAAGATGAATTCAGTGCTTCTTATTCTGGCCCAACTGGTGGCGTCCAGCTCCGGGTGGGTTCCAGGTGCAAACCAACATCCAGCTGCAAACTCCAGGTTTCTTTCACTAACCTGACACTGAGATTTGAGCGGGTTAAGTTGACATTCCTCCTGAAGGTCCCTCCTTCAAGTAGCGGGAGGCCGATCCCCAACCCCCCTCCAGCCGGTACAGCATAAGGACCCAAAGATGAAGGCGGTACCCTACCCAGAGATCTCATCAACAGCTATGGGTCAGCAGAGAAATCTCCAGACTCGTGGCCTGGCCAATCAAGTTGCCCCCTTCACACACTGAATAGCATTTTTCCAACATCACCCTAAACATCAGTCAGCCTTCTTACTTTCCAGATTTCTTTACCAAGCTGTACAGTACTATTATTATAGATTTCTAAAGCAACAACAGTATATGCAGAACTTTAAGAGGAGACAGTACATTTACAATACAATTCAAGATGACTCAATACAATTTACTGATCCCCCAGTGCAGATGGGTGCACATACATTTGTCCCTTACTAGCCTTCCTTTTAAAAGGCTGTGCATCTTCGTTCACTCAACAAGATGTATACACAGGCAAGCTAACTTGTAGATCATAGAAATCTTCTCAACATGAAAGCTACAAAAATTGAAATACAATCAACATGCAAACCATCATGCAAAACAACGTAATATATATAATATATACCTGTAACTGTCTGTATCTTTTTGTTTTTATATATATAGATAGAAAGATATCTATCTATATATGTATTTTTATTTTCTGTCCGTAATAAATCTAAGAGTCTTTGAGTTGAATCAAATGGTCAAAAGTGAAACTGTCTAGAGAATTGATTCTTTCTACTCTTTTGTCAACTTTAACCAAAAGATTACAAGCCTGCCCACCACGACAAGGTAGACTCTTTTAGGGAAGGCCCTACACTAAACTACACTATGCTAACCTACTCAATGCTAGTCATCCTATCTTTAGTATTGGATACCTGTTTGAATTAGGCCCTATCCTATAACCTTCTTCCTGCTTTACAGATTTGATTACTAAAATCTACATAAGAGCAATCCTTTCCTTACACAAAATAGACATCAGATTTGGAATGGCTGATACTGTTACAATATGGCGGGTGATGTGGTGGTCAGCAATGATCATCTTAATTTCCTTACACATTTTCCCCTTCTTTGATCATTGTTGAGCACTCTTCCATATAAATTCATACACATTAGCCTGGAATAACGCAGGTGAAGTGTAAAAGATGGGAAGAGTCCCCAAGATGTGTCTATTACCTGATCAGATCTGTAGAGACACTAGGGGTATTGCCACCGATCTTCCACACATATTCTCACCTACTGATCCTCTAATGCAGATGGATGCACATACATTTGTCCCTTACTAGCCTACCAATTAAAAGGCAGTGTCCTTTCCTGTCTTCACACAGACTTAGACAGGTAAGTTCTCATATAGATCGGAGACATGTCCCCGCCAAGAATGGAAAGGAATAGTACAAAGCCTTTAAACAATCATCCAGCTTTACAAAAGCTCACACTCTAACTAAATATGAAATAAGATGAATTCAGTGCTTCTTATTCTGGCCCAACTGGTGGCGTCCAGCTCCGGGTGGGTTCCAGGTGCAAACCAACATCCAGCTGCAAACTCCAGGTTTCTTTCACTAACCTGACACTGAGATTTGAGCGGGTTAAGTTGACATTCCTCCTGAAGGTCCCTCCTTCAAGTAGCGGGAGGCCGATCCCCAACCCCCCTCCAGCCGGTACAGCACAAGGACCCAAAGATGAAGGCGGTACCCTACCCAGAGATCTCATCAAAACTATGGGTCAACAGAGAAATCTCCAGACTCGTGGCCTGGCCAATCAAGTTGCCCCCTTCACACACTAAATAGCATCTTTCCAACATCACCCTAAAGATCAGTCAACCTTCTTACTTTCCAGATTTCTTTACCAAGCTGTACAGTACTATTATTAAGGATTTCTTAAGCAACAACAGTATATGCAGAACTTTAAAAGGAGACAGTATATTTACAATACAATTCAAGATGACTCAATACAATTTACTAATCCCCCAGTGAAGATGGATGCAGATACATTTGTCCCTTACTAGCCTACCTTTTAAAAGGCCGTGTATCTTCATTCACTCAACAAGATGTATACACAGGCAAGCTAAATTGTAGATTATAGAAATCTTCTCAACATGAAAACGAGAAAAATTAAAATACTACCAACATGCAAACAAACATGCAAACCAACGTGATATATATATAATATATACCTGTAACTGTCTGTATCTTTTTGTTTATATATATATATAGAAAGATATCTATCTATATATGTATTTTTATTTTCTGTCCGTAATAAATCTAAGAGTCTTTTAGTTGAATCAAATGGTCAAAAGTGAAACTGTCTAGAGAATTGATTCTTTCTACTCTTTTGTCAATTTTAACCAAAAGATTACAAGCCTGCCCACCACGACAAGGTAGACTCTTTTAGGGCAGGCCCTACACTAAACTACACTATGCTAACCTACTCGATGCTAGTCATCCTATCTTTAGTATTGGATACCTGTTTGAATTAGGCCCTATCCTATAACCTTCCTTCTTGCTTTACAGATTTGTTTACTAAAATCTACATAAGAGCAATCCTTTTCTTACACAAAATAGACATCAGATTTGGAATGGCTGATACTGTTACAATATGGCGGGTGATGTGGTGGTCAGCAATGATCATCTTAAATTTCCTTACACATTTTCCCCTTCTTTGATCATTGTTGAGCACTCTTCCATATAAATTCATCCACATTAGCCTGAAATAACGCAGGTGAAGTGTAAAAGATGGGAAGAGTCCCCAAGATGTGTCTATTACCTGATCAGATCTGTAGAGACACTAGGGGTATTGCCACCGATCTTCCACACATATTCTCACCTACTGATCCTCTAATGCAGATGAATGCACATACATTTGTCCCTTACTAGCCTACCAATTAAAAGGCAGTGTCCTTTCCTGTCTTCACACAGACCTAGACAGGTAAGTTCTCATATAGATCGGAGACATGTCCCCGCCAGGAATGGAAAGGAATAGTACAAAGCCTTTAAACAATCATCCAGCTTTACAGAAGCTCACACTCTAACTAATTATGAAATAAGATGAATTCAGTGCTTCTTATTCTGGCCCAACTGGTGGCGTCCAGCTCCGGGTGGGTTCCAGGTGCAAACCAACATCCAGCTGCAAACTCCAGGTTTCTTTCACTAACCTGACACTGAGATTTGAGCGGGTTAAGTTGACATTCCTCCTGAAGGTCCCTCCTTCAAGTAGCGGGAGGCCGATCCCCAACCCCCCTCCAGCCGGTACAGCATAAGGACCCAAAGATGAAGGTGGTACCCTACCCAGAGATCTCATCAACAGCTATGGGTCAGCAGAGAAATCTCCAGACTCGTGGCCTGGCCAATCAAGTTGCCCCCTTCACACACTGAATAGCATTTTTCCAACATCACCCTAAACATCAGTCAGCCTTCTTACTTTCCAGATTTCTTTACCAAGCTGTACAGTACTATTATTATGGATTTCTAAAGCAACAACAGTATATGCAGAACTTTAAAAGGAGACAGTACATTTACAATACAATTCAAGATGACTCAATACAATTTACTGATCCCCCAGTGCAGATGGGTGCACATACATTTGTCCCTTACTAGCCTACCTTTTAAAAGGCTGTGCATCTTCGTTCACTCAACAAGATGTATACACAGGCAAGCTAACTTGTAGATCATAGAAATCTTCTCAACATGAAAGCTTCAAAAATTGAAATACTATCAACATGCAAACCATCATGCAAAACAACGTAATATATATAATATATACCTGTAACTGTCTGGATCTTTTTGTTTTTATATATATATAGATAGAAAGATATCTATCTATATATGTATTTTTATTTTCTGTCCGTAATAAATCTAAGAGTCTTTGAGTTGAATCAAATGGTCAAAAGTGAAACTGTCTAGAGAATTGATTCTTTCTACTCTTTTGTCAACTTTAACCAAAAGATTACAAGCCTGCCCACCACAACAAGGTAGACTCTTTTAGGGAAGGCCCTACACTAAACTACACTATGCTAACCTACTCAATGCTAGTCATCCTATCTTTAGTATTGGATACCTGTTTGAATTAGGCCCTATCCTATAACCTTCTTCCTGCTTACAGATTTGTTTACTAAAATCTACATAAGAGCAATCCTTTCCTTACACAAAATAGACATCAGATTTTGAATGGCTGATACTGTTACAATATGGCGGGTGATGTGGTGGTCAGCAATGATCATCTTAATTTCCTTACACATTTTCCCCTTCTTTGATCATTGTTGAGCACTCTTCCATATAAATTCATCCACATTAGCCTGGAATAACGCAGGTGAAGTGTAAAAGATGGGAAGAGTCCCCAAGATGTGTCTATTACCTGATTAGATCTGTAGAGACACTAGGGGTATTGCCACCGATCTTCCACTCATATTCTCACCTACTGATCCTCTAATGCAGATGGATGCACATACATTTGTCCCTTACTAGCCTACCAATTAAAAGGCAGTGTCCTTTCCTGTCTTCACACAGACCTAGACAGGTAAGTTCTCATATAGATCGGAGACATGTCCCCGCCAGGAATGGAAAGGAATAGTACAAAGCCTTTAAACAATCATCCAGCTTTACAGAAGCTCACACTCTAACTAATTATGAAATAAGATGAATTCAGTGCTTCTTATTCTGGCCCAACTGGTGGCGTCCAGCTCCGGGTGGGTTCCAGGTGCAAACCAACATCCAGCTGCAAACTCCAGGTTTCTTTCACTAACCTGACACTGAGATTTGAGCGGGTTAAGTTGACATTCCTCCTGAAGGTCCCTCCTTCAAGTAGCGGGAGGCCGATCCCCAACCCCCCTCCAGCCGGTACAGCATAAGGACCCAAAGATGAAGGCGGTACCCTACCCAGAGATCTCATCAACAGCTATGGGTCAGCAGAGAAATCTCCAGACTCGTGGCCTGGCCAATCAAGTTGCCCCCTTCACACACTGAATAGCATTTTTCCAACATCACCCTAAACATCAGTCAGCCTTCTTACTTTCCAGATTTCTTTACCAAGCTGTACAGTACTATTATTATAGATTTCTAAAGCAACAACAGTATATGCAGAACTTTAAGAGGAGACAGTACATTTACAATACAATTCAAGATGACTCAATACAATTTACTGATCCCCCAGTGCAGATGGGTGCACATACATTTGTCCCTTACTAGCCTTCCTTTTAAAAGGCTGTGCATCTTCGTTCACTCAACAAGATGTATACACAGGCAAGCTAACTTGTAGATCATAGAAATCTTCTCAACATGAAAACGAGAAAAATTAAAATACTACCAACATGCAAACAAACATGCAAACCAACGTGATATATATATAATATATACCTGTAACTGTCTGTATCTTTTTGTTTATATATATATATAGAAAGATAGCTATCTATATATGTATTTTTATTTTCTGTCCGTAATAAATCTAAGAGTCTTTTAGTTGAATCAAATGGTCAAAAGTGAAACTGTCTAGAGAATTGATTCTTTCTACTCTTTTGTCAATTTTAACCAAAAGATTACAAGCCTGCCCACCACGACAAGGTAGACTCTTTTAGGGCAGGCCCTACACTAAACTACACTATGCTAACCTACTCGATGCTAGTCATCCTATCTTTAGTATTGGATACCTGTTTGAATTAGGCCCTATCCTATAACCTTCCTTCTTGCTTTACAGATTTGTTTACTAAAATCTACATAAGAGCAATCCTTTTCTTACACAAAATAGACATCAGATTTGGAATGGCTGATACTGTTACAATATGGCGGGTGATGTGGTGGTCAGCAATGATCATCTTAAATTTCCTTACACATTTTCCCCTTCTTTGATCATTGTTGAGCACTCTTCCATATAAATTCATCCACATTAGCCTGAAATAACGCAGGTGAAGTGTAAAAGATGGGAAGAGTCCCCAAGATGTGTCTATTACCTGATCAGATCTGTAGAGACACTAGGGGAATTGCCACCGATCTTCCACACATATTCTCACCTACTGATCCTCTAATGCAGATGGATGCACATACATTTGTCCCTTACTAGCCTACCAATTAAAAGGCAGTGTCCTTTCCTGTCTTCACACAGACCTAGACAGGTAAGTTCTCATATAGATCGGAGAAATGTCCCCGCCAGGAATGGAAAGGAATAGTACAAAGCCTTTAAACAATCATCCAGCTTTACAGAAGCTCACACTCTAACTAATTATGAAATAAGATGAATTCAGTGCTTCTTATTCTGGCCCAACTGGTGGCGTCCAGCTCCGGGTGGGTTCCAGAAGCAAACCAACATCCAGCTGCAAACTCCAGGTTTCTTTCACTAACCTGACACTGAGATTTGAGCAGGTTAAGTTGACATTCCTCCTGAAGGTCCCTCCTTCAAGTAGCGGGAGGCCGATCCCCAACCCCCCTCCAGCCGGTACAGCATAAGGACCCAAAGATGAAGGCGGTACCCTACCCAGAGATCTCATCAACAGCTATGGGTTAGCAGAGAAATCTCCAGACTCGTGGCCTGGCCAATCAAGTTGCCCCCTTCACACACTGAATAGCATTTTTCCAACATCACCCTAAACATCAGTCAGCCTTCTTACTTTCCAGATTTCTTTACCAAGCTGTACAGTACTATTATTATAGATTTCTAAAGCAACAACAGTATATGCAGAACTTTAAAAGGAGACAGTACATTTACAATACAATTCAAGATGACTCAATACAATTTACTGATCCCCCAGTGCAGATGGGTGCACATACATTTGTCCCTTACTAGCCTTCCTTTTAAAAGGCTGTGCATCTTCGTTCACTCAACAAGATGTATACACAGGCAAGCTAACTTGTAGATCATAGAAATCTTCTCAACATGAAAGCTACAAAAATTGAAATACTATCAACATGCAAACCATCATGCAAAACAACGTAATATATATAATATATACCTGTAACTGTCTGTATCTTTTTGTGTTTATATATATAGATAGAAAGATATCTATCTATAAATGTATTTTTATTTTCTGTCCGTAATAAATCTAAGAGTCTTTGAGTTGAATCAAATGGTCAAAAGTGAAACTGTCTAGAGAATTGATTCTTTCTACTCTTTTGTCAACTTTAACCAAAAGATTACAAGCCTGCCCACCACGACAAGGTAGACTCTTTTAGGGAAGGCCCTACACTAAACTACACTATGCTAACCTACTCAATGCTAGTCATCCTATCTTTAGTATTGGATACCTGTTTGAATTAGGCCCTATCCTATAACCTTCTTTCTGCTTTACAGATTTGTTTTCTAAAATCCACATAAGAGCAATCCTTTCCTTACACAAAATAGACATCAGATTTGGAATGGCTGATACTGTTACAATATGGCGGGTGATGTGGTGGTCAGCAATGATCATCTTAAATTTCCTTACACATTTTCCCCTTCTTTGATCATTGTTGAGCACTCTTCCATATAAATTCATCCACATTAGCCTGAAATAACGCAGGTGAAGTGTAAAAGATGGGAAGAGTCCCCAAGATGTGTCTATTACCTGATCAGATCTATAGAGACACTAGGGGTATTGCCACCGATCTTCCACACATATTCTCACCTACTGATCCTCTAATGCAGATGGATGCACATACATTTGTCCCTTACTAGCCTACCAATTAAAAGGCAGTGTCCTTTCCTGTCTTCACACAGACCTAGACAGGTAAGTTCTCATATAGATCGGAGACATGTCCCCGCCAGGAATGGAAAGGAATAGTACAAAGCCTTTAAACAATCATCCAGCTTTACAGAAGCTCACACTCTAACTAATTATGAAATAAGATGAATTCAGTGCTTCTTATTCTGGCCCAACTGGTGGCGTCCAGCTCCGGGTGGGTTCCAGGTGCAAACCAACATCCAGCTGCAAACTCCAGGTTTCTTTAACTAACCTGACACTGAGATTTGAGCGGGTTAAGTTGACATTCCTCCTGAAGGTCCCTCCTTCAAGTAGCGGGAGGCCGATCCCCAACCCCCCTCCAGCAGGTACAGCATAAGGACCCAAAGATGAAGGCGGTACCCTACCCAGAGATCTCATCAACAGCTATGGGTCAGCAGAGAAATCTCCAGACTCGTGGCCTGGCCAATCAAGTTGCCCCCTTCACACACTGAATAGCATTTTTCCAACATCACCCTAAACATCAGTCAGCCTTCTTACTTTCCAGATTTCTTTACCAAGCTGTACAGTACTATTATTATAGATTTCTAAAGCAACAACAGTATATGCAGAACTTTAAGAGGAGACAGTACATTTACAATACAATTCAAGATGACTCAATACAATTTACTGATCCCCCAGTGCAGATGGGTGCACATACATTTGTCCCTTACTAGCCTACCTTTTAAAAGGCTGTGCATCTTCGTTCACTCAACAAGATGTATACACAGGCAAGCTAACTTGTAGATCATAGAAATCTTCTCAACATGAAAGCTACAAAAATTGAAATACTATCAACATGCAAACCATCGTGCAAAACAACGTAATTTATATAATATATACCTGTAACTGTCTGTATCTTTTTGTTTTTATATATATATAGATAGAAAGATATCTATCTATATATGTATTTTTATTTTCTGTCCGTAATAAATCTAAGAGTCTTTGAGTTGAATCAAATGGTCAAAAGTGAAACTGTCTAGAGAATTGATTCTTTCTACTCTTTTGTCAACTTTAACCAAAAGATTACAAGCCTGCCCACCACGACAAGGTAGACTCTTTTAGGGAAGGCCCTACACTAAACTACACTATGCTAACCTACTCAATGCTAGTCATCCTATCTTTAGTATTGGATACCTGTTTGAATTAGGCCCTATCCTATAACCTTCTTCCTGCTTTACAGATTTGATTACTAAAATCTACATAAGAGCAATCCTTTCCTTACACAAAATAGACATCAGATTTTGAATGGCTGATACTGTTACAATATGGCGGGTGATGTGGTGGTCAGCAATGATCATCTTAATTTCCTTACACATTTTCCCCTTCTTTGATCATTGTTGAGCACTCTTCCATATAAATTCATCCACATTAGCCTGGAATAACGCAGGTGAAGTGTAAAAGATGGGAAGAGTCCCCAAGATGTGTCTATTACCTGATTAGATCTGTAGAGACACTAGGGGTATTGCCACCGATCTTCCACACATATTCTCACCTACTGATCCTCTAATGCAGATGGATGCACATACATTTGTCCCTTACTAGCCTACCAATTAAAAGGCAGTGTCCTTTCCTGTCTTCACACAGACCTAGACAGGTAAGTTCTCATATAGATCGGAGACATGTCCCCGCCAGGAATGGAAAGGAATAGTACAAAGCCTTTAAACAATCATCCAGCTTTACAGAAGCTCACACTCTAACTAATTATGAAATAAGATGAATTCAGTGCTTCTTATTCTGGCCCAACTGGTGGCGTCCAGCCCTGGGTGGGTTCCAGGTGCAAACCAACATCCAGCTGCAAACTCCAGGTTTCTTTTACTAACCTGACACTGAGATTTGAGCGGGTTAAGTTGACATTCCTCCTGAAGGTCCCTCCTTCAAGTAGCGGGAGGCCGATCCCCAACCCCCCTCCAGCCGGTACAGCATAAGGACCCAAAGATGAAGGCGGTACCCTACCCAGAGATCTCATCAACAGCTATGGGTCAGCAGAGAAATCTCCAGACTCGTGGCCTGGCCAATCAAGTTGCCCCCTTCACACACTGAATAGCATTTTTCCAACATCACCCTAAACATCAGTCAGCCTTCTTACTTTCCAGATTTCTTTACCAAGCTGTACAGTACTATTATTATGGATTTCTAAAGCAACAACAATATATGCAGAACTTTAAAAGGAGACAGTACATTTACAATACAATTCAAGATGACTCAATACAATTTACTGATCCCCCAGTGCAGATGGGTGCACATACATTTGTCCCTTACTAGCCTACCTTTTAAAAGGCTGTGCATCTTCGTTCACTCAACAAGATGTATACACAGGCAAGCTAACTTGTAGATCATAGAAATCTTCTCAACATGAAAGCTACAAAAATTGAAATACTATCAACATGCAAACCATCGTGCAAAACAACGTAATTTATATAATATATACCTGTAACTGTCTGTATCTTTTTGTTTTTATATATATATAGATAGAAAGATATCTATCTATATATGTATTTTTATTTTCTGTCCGTAATAAATCTAAGAGTCTTTGAGTTGAATCAAATGGTCAAAAGTGAAACTGTCTAGAGAATTGATTCTTTCTACTCTTTTGTCAACTTTAACCAAAAGATTACAAGCCTGCCCACCACGACAAGGTAGACTCTTTTAGGGAAGGCCCTACACTAAACTACACTATGCTAACCTACTCAATGCTAGTCATCCTATCTTTAGTATTGGATACCTGTTTGAATTAGGCCCTATCCTATAACCTTCTTCCTGCTTTACAGATTTGATTACTAAAATCTACATAAGAGCAATCCTTTCCTTACACAAAATAGACATCAGATTTTGAATGGCTGATACTGTTACAATATGGCGGGTGATGTGGTGGTCAGCAATGATCATCTTAATTTCCTTACACATTTTCCCCTTCTTTGATCATTGTTGAGCACTCTTCCATATAAATTCATCCACATTAGCCTGGAATAACGCAGGTGAAGTGTAAAAGATGGGAAGAGTCCCCAAGATGTGTCTATTACCTGATTAGATCTGTAGAGACACTAGGGGTATTGCCACCGATCTTCCACACATATTCTCACCTACTGATCCTCTAATGCAGATGGATGCACATACATTTGTCCCTTACTAGCCTACCAATTAAAAGGCAGTGTCCTTTCCTGTCTTCACACAGACTTAGACAGGTAAGTTCTCATATAGATCGGAGACATGTCCCCGCCAAGAATGGAAAGGAATAGTACAAAGCCTTTAAACAATCATCCAGCTTTACAAAAGCTCACACTCTAACTAAATATGAAATAAGATGAATTCAGTGCTTCTTATTCTGGCCCAACTGGTGGCGTCCAGCTCCGGGTGGGTTCCAGGTGCAAACCAACATCCAGCTGCAAACTCCAGGTTTCTTTCACTAACCTGACACTGAGATTTGAGCGGGTTAAGTTGACATTCCTCCTGAAGGTCCCTCCTTCAAGTAGCGGGAGGCCGATCCCCAACCCCCCTCCAGCCGGTACAGCACAAGGACCCAAAGATGAAGGCGGTACCTTACCCAGAGATCTCATCAAAACTATGGGTCAACAGAGAAATCTCCAGACTCGTGGCCTGGCCAATCAAGTTGCCCCCTTCACACACTAAATAGCATCTTTCCAACATCACCCTAAACATCAGTCAACCTTCTTACTTTCCAGATTTCTTTACCAAGCTGTACAGTACTATTATTAAGGATTTCTTAAGCAACAACAGTATATGCAGAACTTTAAAAGGAGACAGTATATTTACAATACAATTCAAGATGACTCAATACAATTTACTAATCCCCCAGTGAAGATGGATGCAGATACATTTGTCCCTTACTAGCCTACCTTTTAAAAGGCCGTGTATCTTCATTCACTCAACAAGATGTATACACAGGCAAGCTAAATTGTAGATTATAGAAATCTTCTCAACATGAAAACGAGAAAAATTAAAATACTACCAACATGCAAACAAACATGCAAACCAACGTGATATATATATAATATATACCTGTAACTGTCTGTATCTTTTTGTTTATATATATATAGAAAGATATCTATCTATATATGTATTTTTATTTTCTGTCCGTAATAAATCTAAGAGTCTTTTAGTTGAATCAAATGGTCAAAAGTGAAACTGTCTAGAGAATTGATTCTTTCTACTCTTTTGTCAATTTTAACCAAAAGATTACAAGCCTGCCCACCACGACAAGGTAGACTCTTTTAGGGCAGGCCCTACACTAAACTACACTATGCTAACCTACTCGATGCTAGTCATCCTATCTTTAGTATTGGATACCTGTTTGAATTAGGCCCTATCCTATAACCTTCCTTCTTGCTTTACAGATTTGTTTACTAAAATCTACATAAGAGCAATCCTTTTCTTACACAAAATAGACATCAGATTTGGAATGGCTGATACTGTTACAATATGGCGGGTGATGTGGTGGTCAGCAATGATCATCTTAAATTTCATTACACATTTTCCCCTTCTTTGATCATTGTTGAGCACTCTTCCATATAAATTCATCCACATTAGCCTGAAATAACGCAGGTGAAGTGTAAAAGATGGGAAGAGTCCCCAAGATGTGTCTATTACCTGATCAGATCTGTAGAGACACTAGGGGTATTGCCACCGATCTTCCACACATATTCTCACCTACTGATCCTCTAATGCAGATGGATGCACATACATTTGTCCCTTACTAGCCTACCAATTAAAAGGCAGTGTCCTTTCCTGTCTTCACACAGACCTAGACAGGTAAGTTCTCATATAGATCGGAGACATGTCCCCGCCAGGAATGGAAAGGAATAGTACAAAGCCTTTAAACAATCATCCAGCTTTACAGAAGCTCACACTCTAACTAATTATGAAATAAGATGAATTCAGTGCTTCTTATTCTGGCCCAACTGGTGGCGTCCAGCTCCGGGTGGGTTCCAGGTGCAAACCAACATCCAGCTGCAAACTCCTGGTTTCTTTCACTAACCTGACACTGAGATTTGAGCGGGTTAAGTTGACATTCCTCCTGAAGGTCCCTCCTTCAAGTAGCGGGAGGCGATCCCCAACCCCCCTCCAGCCGGTACAGCATAAGGACCCAAAGATGAAGGCGGTACCCTACCCAGAGATCTCATCAACAGCTATGGGTCAGCAGAGAAATCTCCAGACTCGTGGCCTGGCCAATCAAGTTGCCCCCTTCACACACTGAATAGCATTTTTCCAACATCACCCTAAACATCAGTCAGCCTTCTTACTTTCCAGATTTCTTTACCAAGCTGTACAGTACTATTATTATGGATTTCTAAAGCAACAACAGTATATGCAGAACTTTAAAAGGAGACAGTACATTTACAATACAATTCAAGATGACGCAATACAATTTACTGATCCCCCAGTGCAGATGGGTGCACATACATTTGTCCCTTACTAGCCTTCCTTTTAAAAGGCTGTGCATCTTCGTTCACTCAACAAGATGTATACACAGGCAAGCTAACTTGTAGATCATAGAAATCTTCTCAACATGAAAGCTACAAAAATTGAAATACTATCAACATGCAAACCATCATGCAAAACAACGTAATATATATAATATATACCTGTAACTGTCTGTATCTTTTTGTTTTTATATATATAGATAGAAAGATATCTATCTATATATGTATTTTTATTTTCTGTCCGTAATAAATCTAAGAGTCTTTGAGTTGAATCAAATGGTCAAAAGTGAAACTGTCTAGAGAATTGATTCTTTCTACTCTTTTGTCAACTTTAACCAAAAGATTACAAGCCTGCCCACCACGACAAGGTAGACTCTTTTAGGGAAGGCCCTACACTAAACTACACTATGCTAACCTACTCAATGCTAGTCATCCTATCTTTAGTATTGGAAACCTGTTTGAATTAGGCCCTATCCTATAACCTTCTTCCTGCTTTACAGATTTGTTTACTAAAATCCACATAAGAGCAATCCTTTCCTTACACAAAATAGACATCAGATTTGGAATGGCTGATACTGTTACAATATGGCGGGTGATGTGGTGATCAGCAATGATCATCTTAAATTTCCTTACACATTTTCCCCTTCTTTGATCATTGTTGAGCACTCTTCCATATAAATTCATCCACATTAGCCTGAAATAACGCAGGTGAAGTGTAAAAGATGGGAAGAGTCCCCAAGATGTGTCTATTACCTGATCAGATCTGTAGAGACACTAGGGGTATTGCCACCGATCTTCCACACATATTCTCACCTACTGATCCTCTAATGCAGATGGATGCACATACATTTGTCCCTTACTAGCCTACCAATTAAAAGGCAGTGTCCTTTCCTGTCTTCACACAGACCTAGACAGGTAAGTTCTCATATAGATCGGAGACATGTCCCCGCCAGGAATGGAAAGGAATAGTACAAAGCCTTTAAACAATCATCCAGCTTTACAGAAGCTCACACTCTAACTAATTATGAAATAAGATGAATTCAGTGCTTCTTATTCTGGCCCAACTGGTGGCGTCCAGCTCCGGGTGGGTTCCAGGTGCAAACCAACATCCAGCTGCAAACTCCAGGTTTCTTTCACTAACCTGACACTGAGATTTGAGCGGGTTAAGTTGACATTCCTCCTGAAGGTCCCTCCTTCAAGTAGCGGGAGGCCGATCCCCAACCCCCCTCCAGCCGGTACAGCATAAGGACCCAAAGATGAAGGCGGTACCCTACCCAGAGATCTCATCAACAGCTATGGGTCAACAGAGAAATCTCCAGACTCGTGGCCTGGCCAATCAAGTTGCCCCCTTCACACACTAAATAGCATCTTTCCAACATCACCCTAAACATCAGTCAACCTTCTTACTTTCCAGATTTCTTTACCAAGCTGTACAGTACTATTATTAAGGATTTCTTAAGCAACAACAGTATATGCAGAACTTTAAAAGGAGACAGTATATTTACAATACAATTCAAGATGACTCAATACAATTTACTAATCCCCCAGTGAAGATGGATGCAGATACATTTGTCCCTTACTAGCCTACCTTTTAAAAGGCCGTGTATCTTCATTCACTCAACAAGATGTATACACAGGCAAGCTAAATTGTAGATTATAGAAATCTTCTCAATATGAAAACGAGAAAAATTAAAATACTACCAACATGCAAACAAACATGCAAACCAACGTGATATATATATAATATATACCTGTAACTGTCTGTATCTTTTTGTTTATATATATATATAGAAAGATATCTATCTATATATGTATTTTTATTTTCTGTCCGTAATAAATCTAAGAGTCTTTTAGTTGAATCAAATGGTCAAAAGTGAAACTGTCTAGAGAATTGATTCTTTCTACTCTTTTGTCAATTTTAACCAAAAGATTACAAGCCTGCCCACCACGACAAGGTAGACTCTTTTAGGGCAGGCCCTACACTAAACTACACTATGCTAACCTACTCGATGCTAGTCATCCTATCTTTAGTATTGGATACCTGTTTGAATTAGGCCCTATCCTATAACCTTCCTTCTTGCTTTACAGATTTGTTTACTAAAATCTACATAAGAGCAATCCTTTTCTTACACAAAATAGACATCAGATTTGGAATGGCTGATACTGTTACAATATGGCGGGTGATGTGGTGGTCAGCAATGATCATCTTAAATTTCATTACACATTTTCCCCTTCTTTGATCATTGTTGAGCACTCTTCCATATAAATTCATCCACATTAGCCTGAAATAACGCAGGTGAAGTGTAAAAGATGGGAAGAGTCCCCAAGATGTGTCTATTACCTGATCAGATCTGTAGAGACACTAGGGGTATTGCCACCGATCTTCCACACATATTCTCACCTACTGATCCTCTAATGCAGATGGATGCACATACATTTGTCCCTTACTAGCCTACCAATTAAAAGGCAGTGTCCTTTCCTGTCTTCACACAGACCTAGACAGGTAAGTTCTCATATAGATCGGAGACATGTCCCCGCCAGGAATGGAAAGGAATAGTACAAAGCCTTTAAACAATCATCCAGCTTTACAGAAGCTCACACTCTAACTAATTATGAAATAAGATGAATTCAGTGCTTCTTATTCTGGCCCAACTGGTGGCGTCCAGCTCCGGGTGGGTTCCAGGTGCAAACCAACATCCAGCTGCAAACTCCAGGTTTCTTTCACTAACCTGACACTGAGATTTGAGCGGGTTAAGTTGACATTCCTCCTGAAGGTCCCTCCTTCAAGTAGCGGGAGGCCGATCCCCAACCCCCCTCCAGCCGGTACAGCATAAGGACCCAAAGATGAAGGCGGTACCCTACCCAGAGATCTCATCAACAGCTATGGGTCAGCAGAGAAATCTCCAGACTCGTGGCCTGGCCAATCAAGTTGCCCCCTTCACACACTGAATAGCATTTTTCCAACATCACCCTAAACATCAGTCAGCCTTCTTACTTTCCAGATTTCTTTACCAAGCTGTACAGTACTATTATTATGGATTTCTAAAGCAACAACAGTATATGCAGAACTTTAAAAGGAGACAGTACATTTACAATACAATTCAAGATGACTCAATACAATTTACTGATCCCCCAGTGCAGATGGGTGCACATACATTTGTCCCTTACTAGCCTACCTTTTAAAAGGCTGTGCATCTTCGTTCACTCAACAAGATGTATACACAGGCAAGCTAACTTGTAGATCATAGAAATCTTCTCAACATGAAAGCTACAAAAATTGAAATACTATCAACATGCAAACCATCATGCAAAACAGCGTAATATATATAATATATACCTGTAACTGTCTGTATCTTTTTGTTTTTATATATATATAGATAGAAAGATATCTATCTATATGTGTATTTTTATTTTCTGTCCGTAATAAATCTAAGAGTCTTTGAGTTGAATCAAATGGTCAAAAGTGAAACTGTCTAGAGAATTGATTCTTTCTACTCTTTTGTCAACTTTAACCAAAAGATTACAAGCCTGCCCACCACGACAAGGTAGACTCTTTTAGGGAAGGCCCTACACTAAACTACACTATGCTAACCTACTCAATGCTAGTCATCCTATCTTTAGTATTGGATACCTGTTTGAATTAGGCCCTATCCTATAACCTTCTTCCTGCTTTACAGATTTGTTTACTAAAATCTACATAAGAGCAATCCTTTCCTTACACAAAATAGACATCAGATTTTGAATGGCTGATACTGTTACAATATGGCGGGTGATGTGGTGGTCAGCAATGATCATCTTAATTTCCTTACACATTTTCCCCTTCTTTGATCATTGTTGAGCACTCTTCCATATAAATTCATCCACATTAGCCTGGAATAACGCAGGTGAAGTGTAAAAGATGGGAAGAGTCCCCAAGATGTGTCTATTACCTGATTAGATCTGTAGAGACACTAGGGGTATTGCCACCGATCTTCCACACATATTCTCACCTACTGATCCTCTAATGCAGATGGATGCACATACATTTGTCCCTTACTAGCCTACCAATTAAAAGGCAGTGTCCTTTCCTGTCTTCACACAGACTTAGACAGGTAAGTTCTCATATAGATCGGAGACATGTCCCCGCCAAGAATGGAAAGGAATAGTACAAAGCCTTTAAACAATCATCCAGCTTTACAAAAGCTCACACTCTAACTAAATATGAAATAAGATGAATTCAGTGCTTCTTATTCTGGCCCAACTGGTGGCGTCCAGCTCCGGGTGGGTTCCAGGTGCAAACCAACATCCAGCTGCAAACTCCAGGTTTCTTTCACTAACCTGACACTGAGATTTGAGCGGGTTAAGTTGACATTCCTCCTGAAGGTCCCTCCTTCAAGTAGCAGTAGGCCGATCCCCAGCCCCCCTCCAGCCGCTACAGCATAAGGACCCAAAGATGAAGGCGGTACCCTACCCAGAGATCTCATCAACAGCTATGGGTCAGCAGAGAAATCTCCAGACTCGTGGCCTGGCCAATTAAGTTGCCCCCTTCACACACTGAATAGCATTTTTCCAACATCACCCTAAACATCAGTCAGCCTTCTTACTTTCCAGATTTCTTTACCAAGCTGTACAGTACTATTATTATGGATTTCTAAAGCAACAACAGTATATGCAGAACTTTAAAAGGAGACAGTACATTTACAATACATTTCAAGATGACTCAATACAATTTACTGATCCCCCAGTGCAGATGGGTGCACATACATTTGTCCCTTACTAGCCTACCTTTTAAAAGGCTGTGCATCTTCGTTCACTCAACAAAATGTATACACAGGCAAGCTAACTTGTAGATCATAGAAATCTTCTCAACATGAAAGCTACAAAAATTGAAATACTATCAACATGCAAACCATCATGCAAAACAACGTAATATATATAATATATACCTGTAACTGTCTGTATCTTTTTGTTTTTATATATATAGATAGAAAGATATCTATCTATATATGTATTTTTATTTTCTGTCCGTAATAAATCTAAGAGTCTTTGAGTTGAATCAAATGGTCAAAAGTGAAACTGTCTAAAGAATTGATTCTTTCTACTCTTTTGTCAACTTTAACCAAAAGATTACAAGCCTGCCCACCACGACAAGGTAGACTCTTTTAGGGACTAAACTACACTATGCTAACCTACTCAATGCTAGTCATCCTATCTTTAGTATTGGATACCTGTTTGAATTAGGCCCTATCCTATAACCTTCTTCCTGCTTTACAGATTTGTTTACTAAAATCCACATAAGAGCAATCCTTTCCCTACACAAAATAGACATCAGATTTGGAATGGCTGATACTGTTACAATATGGCGGGTGATGTGGTGGTCAGCAATGATCATCTTAATTTCCTTACACATTTTCCCCTTCTTTGATCATTGTTGAGCACTCTTCCATATAAATTCATCCACATTAGCCTGGAATAACGCAGGTGAAGTGTAAAAGATGGGAAGGGTCCCCAAGATGTGTCTATTACCTGATTAGATCTGTAGAGACACTAGGGGTATTGCCACCGATCTTCCACACATATTCTCACCTACTGATCCTCTAATGCAGATGGATGCACATACATTTGTCCCTTACTAGCCTACCAATTAAAAGGCAGTGTCCTTTCCTGTCTTCACACAGACTTAGACAGGTAAGTTCTCATATAGATCGGAGACATGTCCCCGCCAGGAATGGAAAGGAATAGTACAAAGCCTTTAAACAATCATCCAGCTTTACAAAAGCTCACACTCTAACTAAATATGAAATAAGATGAATTCAGTGCTTCTTATTCTGGCCCAACTGGTGGCGTCCAGCTCCGGGTGGGTTCCAGGTGCAAACCAACATCCAGCTGCAAACTCCAGGTTTCTTTCACTAACCTGACACTGAGATTTGAGCGGGTTAAGTTGACATTCCTCCTGAAGGTCCCTCCTTCAAGTAGCGGGAGGCCGATCCCCAACCCCCCTCCAGCCGGTACAGCATAAGGACCCAAAGATGAAGGCGGTACCCTACCCAGAGATCTCATCAACAGCTATGGGTCAGCAGAGAAATCTCCAGACTCGTGGCCTGGCCAATCAAGTTGCCCCCTTCACACACTGAATAGCATTTTTCCAACATCACCCTAAACATCAGTCAGCCTTCTTACTTTCCAGATTTCTTTACCAAGCTGTACAGTACTATTATTATGGATTTCTAAAGCAACAACAGTATATGCAGAACTTTAAAAGGAGACAGTACATTTACAATACAATTCAAGATGACTCAATACAATTTACTGATCCCCCAGTGCAGATGGGTGCACATACATTTGTCCCTTACTAGCCTACCTTTTAAAAGGCTGTGCATCTTCGTTCACTCAACAAGATGTATACACAGGCAAGCTAACTTGTAGATCATAGAAATCTTCTCAACATGAAAGCTACAAAAATTGAAATACTATCAACATGCAAACCATCATGCAAAACAACGTAATATATATAATATATACCTGTAACTGTCTGTATCTTTTTGTTTTTATATATATAGATAGAAAGATATCTATCTATATATGTATTTTTATTTTCTGTCCGTAATAAATCTAAGAGTCTTTGAGTTGAATCAAATGGTCAAAAGTGAAACTGTCTAGAGAATTGATTCTTTCTACTCTTTTGTCAACTTTAACCAAAAGATTACAAGCCTGCCCACCACGACAAGGTAGACTCTTTTAGGGAAGGCCCTACACTAAACTACACTATGCTAACCTACTCAATGCTAGTCATCCTATCTTTAGTATTGGATACCTGTTTGAATTAGGCCCTATCCTATAACCTTCCTTCTTACTTTACAGATTTTTTTTTTATTTATTTTACACTTAGAGCTCGGGAAAGGTGGCAGAGGGAGGGGGACCCCCTTCTGCCACCCACAGAAGTGATTGAGTGGCTATTTAGACCCTCTAATCACTTCTGCCACAAACAGAATCGCTAACTGAAAAAACCCATACTGGAATGAGGCCTGTAGATGCCGACATCATCCCAGTATAACTACTTTAACTCGAGGACTTCCATGGATGTCCTATAGGCAGGAAGTAGTTAGATTTAGCTGTATATTTTAGGACATTACAGTGTATCACCACCAAAAAAACTGCACAAATAATTCTCCTTTTCCTGATGATCGCAGCAATACCACATGTGTGTGTGATTTGTTTTTTGTGCCCATAATAGAGCCAAGAAACAATAGTATGTATTGTAAGAACACATATATGGAGCATCCAGGTTTAAAGCCCACTTCCTGGATGCCTCATATATGTGTTATGTGGTCATGAAGGGGTTCATATGGTACAATTGTCATACCTGTTGGGTCACGTGGTGGTATTTCACGATTGTTGCGCCATTGACGCCGCGGCATCTTGATGGTACTAGATGGTATCGCAGGTGAATGAAGGTTTATCTAATAATAAATAACATTAATAATAAATAATAAGAGAAATGTAGAATAATACTACAAATAATAATACTAATACTTTCTGCTATAAAACATATCCAATAAAAAAAATTAAAAATTGAATTTCTTCATAAAATGTAGGCCAATGTGTATTCTGCTACATATTTTTGTTAAAAAAAATCCCAATAAGTGTATATTGATTGGTTTGCGCAAAAGTTATATCATCTACAAACTATAGGACATTTCTATTCATTTTTTACTAGTAATGGTGGTGATCAGCGACGTATAGTGGACTGTGATGTTGCGCCGGACATTCTGACACTGACACTTTTTGGGGACCAGTGACACTAATACTGTGATCAGTGCTAAAAATATGCACCGTCACTGTACTAATGACACTGGCTGGGAAGGTGTTAACATCAGGGGTGATCAAAGGGTTAACTGTGTGCCTCACCAGTGTTTATGTGAACTGTGTGAGGTGCTTTTACTAGGGGATAAGATGGAATGTAGCAGGGACACAAATGCCATCCCTTCTCTCTGTCAGAATGGCAATCTGCCTTGTTTACATAGGCAGATCAGAGTTCTGTCTCTCTGCCCAACGATCGGCTGGCGGACATCTAGTACAATGCACCCGTTGATTGGCTTCCGCTGTGTATAATGAAGCGAGCTGTTGCATTTATACATGATCCAGCACACAGCTGCCACCCTGTATAAATAAAGCTAGTATAGGGCAGTCCGGAAGCTGCATCCACCTAGGTAAGTATGAATATGGAATAAAAAAGTTCCATACTTCTCTTTTAATATTCAAAGTAAATTCACTCATCCATACATGTCTCCATGCTTTATTTTATTGAGAAATCACTTTGAAAAACATCCTCAGCATTTTTAGCAATGACCTTCTTGAGTAAGGGCAAATGATTCATGTAGCATTTACTTCCTGGAATCCATCAGCCCTTAGTTCAGGCATGCAGGGAGGAGTGTGTGCTTAGCTGAGAAAGCCTCTCCTTCCCTCCTCCAGATGAAAGAAGAAAATACCCATTAAGGCTCCTGGGAAGTATGACATAATTTTAGCCTAGGCCACAAACCAGGAAGCAACTGAAGAAATGTAAAAAAAAAAAAGATTAAGGGCCGGTTCCCATTGCTGCGATGTCCGAGATCGGATGTGATAAGCACCACACTGCAGTGAAAATCACATCCGATCTCTGTGCGATGTGCATCGCATTCGGACCAAACTCGCACAGGACCCTTTTTTTGGTCCGCAGCAGAATCGGATCGCATGGGTGTTCACACCATGCGATCCGATTCCTGTCCGAGTTTGCAGATCGCACTGCGATATGCGAACTGATTTGGGGGTGTCATTAACTTTTAACTGACAATCCCAGCAGTTCGCATAGGGCAGCCGGGAGACATGCGATGTGGGTACCTGCAGTAGATTTGCAGCGTTCCCGCATTGCAGCAGTGGGAACCGGCCCCAAAACAAGTAAATATGATATATCTTCCTATCTATTTACTCATGCGAGCAGCATAAACATTTAACCACTTCAATACAGGGCACTTATACACCTTCCTGCCCAAACCAATTTTCAGCTTTCAGTGCTGTCGCAGTTTCACTGACAATTGCGCGGTCATACAACACTGTACCCAGTCTAAATTGTTATCATTTTGTTCCCACAAATAGAGCTTTCTTTTGGTGGTATTTGATCACTTCTGCGGTTTTTATTTTTTGCTAAACAAATTAAAAAAGACCGAAAATTTAAAAAAAAATAAAAGTTTTGCTTTTGTTTCTGTTAAAAATTTTTTGTAAATAAATACGTTTTCTCTTTCACTGATGGGCACTGATAAGGCGGCACTGACAGGCACTGATAAGGCGGCACCGACGGGAACTGAAGATGGGCATTGATATGCGACACTGATGGGCACTGGTAGGCGGCACTGATGGGTGGCACTGGTATGCAGCACTGATGGGCATTGATAGGCGGCACTGATGGGCACTCATGGGTGGCACTGATGGGCACTGAAAGGCTGCAAAGATGGGTTCTTATGGGTGGCACTGATAGGCGGCACTGATGGGCACTGATACGCCGCACTAATATGAGGCACTGATAGGCATCCCTGGTGGCACTGGCAGTGGTAGGCATTGTGAGTGGGCACTGATTGTCATCTGCCTGGGCATTGATTGCCAGCTGCCTGGGCACAGATTAGTATTTCCCTGGGGGTCTAGGGGGCATACCTGGTGGTCCAGTGTGGATGTCCATCCTGGTGGTCCTGGGCGGCTTCCCTGGTGATCCTGGGTGGGATCCGAGGGGGCGCTGTGCTGATAAACAATCAGCACAGACCCCCCCGTCAGGAGAGCAGCCAATCGGCTCTCCTCTACTCGCGTTTGTCAGATGCGAGTGAGGACAAGCCGATCACCGTCTTTTCCTATTTACATCATGATCAGTCGTGATTGGACACAGCTGATCACGTGGTAAAGAGTATCCGTCAGAGACTCTTTACCTAGATCGGAGTTGCGGTGCGTCAGATTGACTGGGGGCGCGCAGCAGCTTAATATCCTGAGGACGTCATATGACGCCCAGTCAGGTTATTGAAACCACTTTGCAGCCATCATTTTGCTATTTGGCGGGAGGCAAGTGGTGAAAATAGTTAATGTGATTGAGAGAGTTTAGTTGCACATTAAGACCCCTTTCACGCTGAGGCGGTTTTCAGGCATTTTAGCGATAGAAATAGCCTCTAAATAGCACCTGAAAACCACCTCCTATTAATTTCAGTGTGTCTTTTCACACTGGGGCGGTGCATTTGGGGGACGTTAGGAAAAGTCCTGCAAGCAGCATCTTTGGGGCGGTGTGGGAGCGCTGTATACAGCGATCCTAAAACGCCCTGCTCATTGAAATGAATGGGCAGCGCTTCCAAAGCACCTGAAAAACGTTTCGGAAGCGCCGCAACACAGCGTTTTTAACCCCTTCTTTGGTGTTAAATGCGCCCCGCTTGCGGCCTAAAAGTGCCACTAAAACTAGCAGCGCTTTAGCACTAACACGGTCGGGGCCCCAGTGTGAAAGGGGTCTAATGTATTTATCTTTGATTGATTGACAACACCCGCTCACCACCATCACGTATAAGAGAGTGGAGAGTAGGGTTGAGCCGAACACCCCCCTGTTCGGTTCGCACCAGAACATGAAAAAAGTTCGTTCGAACACGCGAACACCGTTAAAGTCTATGGGACACAAACATGAATAATCAAAAGTGCTAATTTTAAAGGCTTATATGCAAGTTATTGTCATAAAAAGTGTTTGGGGACCTGGGTCCTGCCCCAGGGGACATGGATCAATGCAAAAAAAAGTTTTAAAAACGGCCATTTTTTCAGGAGCAGTGATTTTAATAATGCTTAAAGTCAAACAATAAAAGTGTAATATCCCTTTAAATTTCGTACCTGGGGGGTGTCTATAGTATGCCTGTAAAGGGGCGCATGTTTCCTGTGTTTAGAACAGTCTGACAGCAAAATGACATTTTGAAGGAAAAAACTCATTTAAAACTACCCGCGGCTATTGCATTGCCGACAATACACATAGAAGTTCATTGATAAAAACGGCATGGGAATTCCCCAAAGGGGAACCCCGAACCAAAATTAAAAAAAAAAATGACGTGGGAGTCCCCCTAAATTCCATACCAGGTCCTTCAGGTCTGGTATGGATATTAAGGGGAACCCCGGCCAAAATTTAAAAAAAAAAATGACGTGGGGTTCCCCCTAAATTCCATACCAGACCCTTCAGGTCTGGTATGGATTTTAAGGGGAACCCCGCGCCAAAAAAAAAAAAAAAACGGCGTGTGGTCCCCCTAAAAATCCATACCAGACCCTTATCCGAGCACGCAACCTGGCAGGCCGCAGGAAAAGAGGGGGGGACGAGAGTGCGGCCCCCCCCTCCTGAACTGTACCAGGCCACATGCCCTCAACATTGGGAGGGTGCTTTGGAGTAGCCCCCCAAAACACCTTGTCCCCATGTTGATGAGGACAAGGGCCTCATCCCCACAACCCTGGCCGGTGGTTGTGGGGGTCTGCGGGCGGGGGGCTTATCGGAATCTGGAAGCCCCCTTTAACAAGGGGACCCCCAGATCCCGGCCCCCCCCTGTGTGAAATGGTAAGGGGGTACAAAAGTACCCCTACCATTTCACTAAAAAACTGTCAAAAATGTTAAAAATTACAAGAGACAGTTTTTGACAATTCCTTTATTTAAATACTTCTTCTTTCTTCTATCTTCCTTCATCTTCTGGTTCTTCTGGTTCTTCTGGTTCTTCCTCCGGCGTTCTCGTCCAGCATCTCCTCCGCGGCGTCTTCTATCTTCTTCTCCTCGGGCCGCTCCGCACCCATGGCATGGGGGGAGGCTCCCGCTCTTCTCTTCTTCTTCATCTTCTTCTCTTCTTCTCTTCTTCTCTTCTTCATTTTCTTCTCCGGGCCGCTCCGCATCCATGCTGGCATGAAGGGAGGCTCCCGCTGTGTGACGGCGCTCCTTGTCTGACAGTTCTTAAATAACGGGGGGCGGGGCCACCCGGTGACCCCGCCCCCATCTGACGCACGGGACATGACGGGACTTCCCTATGGCATTCCCCGTGACGTCACAGGGAAGTCCCGTCAAGTCACCGTGCGTCAGAGGGGGGCGGGGTCACCGGGTGGCCCCACCCCCCGTTATTTAAGAACTGTCAGATGAGGAGCACCGTCACACAGCGGGAGCCTCCCGCCATGCTAGCATGTGTGAGGAGCGGCCCGGAGAAGAAAATGAAGAAGAGAAGAAAAGAAGAAGAGAAGAAGATGAAGAAGAAGAGAAGAGCGGGAGCCTCCCCCCATGCCATGGGTGCGGAGCGGCCCGAGGAGAAGAAGATAGAAGACGCCGCGGAGGAGATGCTGGACGAGAACGCCGGAGGAAGAACCAGAAGAGCCAGAAGAACCAGAAGAACCAGAAGATGAAGGAAGATAGAAGAAAGAAGAAGTATTTAAATAAAGGAATTGTCAAAAACTGTCTCTTGTCATTTTTAACATTTTTGACAGTTTTTTTGTGAAATGGTAGGGGTACTTTTGTACCCCCTTACCATTTCACACGGGGGGGGCCAGGATCTGGGGGTCCCCTTGTTAAAGGGGGCTTCCAGATTCCGATAAGCCCCCTGCCCGCAGACCCCCACAACCACCGGCCAGGGTTGTGGGGATGAGGCCCTTGTCCTCATCAACATGGGGACAAGGTGTTTTGGGGGGCTACCCCAAAGCACCCTCCCAATGTTGAGGGCATGTGGCCTGGTACGGTTCAGGAGAGGGGGGGCCGCACTCTCGTCCCCCCCTCTTTTCCTGCAGCCTGCCAGGTTGCGTGCTCGGATAAGGGTCTGGTATGGATTTTTGGGGGGACCCCACGCCGTTTTTTTTTTTTTTTTGGCGCGGGGTTCCCCTTAAAATCCATACCAGACCTGAAGGGTCTGGTATGGAATTTAGGGGGAACCCCACGTCATTTTTTTTTTTAAATTTTGGCCGGGGTTCCCCTTAATATCCATACCAGACCTGAAGGGCCTGGTATGGAATTTAGGGGGACTCCCACGTCATTTTTTTTTTTTAATTTTGGTTCGGGGTTCCCCTTTGGGGAATTCCCATGCCGTTTTTATCAATGAACTTCTATGTGTATTGTCGGCAATGCAATAGCCGCGGGTAGTTTTAAATGAGTTTTTTCCTTCAAAATGTCATTTTGCTGTCAGACTGTTCTAAACACAGGAAACATGCGCCCCTTTATAGGCATACTATAGACACCCCCCCAGGTACGAAATTTAAAGGGATATTACACTTTTATTGTTTGACTTTAAGCATTATTAAAATCACTGCTCCTGAAAAAACGGCCGTTTTTAAAACTTTTTTTTGCATTGATCCATGTCCCCTGGGGCAGGACCTGGGTCCCCAAACACTTTTTATGACAATAACTTGCATATTAGCCTTTAAAATTAGCACTTTTGTTTTCTCCCATAGACTTTTAAAGGGTGTTCCGCGGCATTCGAATTTGCCGCGAACACCCCAAATTGTTCGCTGTTCCACGAACTTGCGAACAGCCAATGTTCGAGTCGAACATGAGTTCGACTCGAACTCGAAGCTCATCCCTAGTGGAGAGATTGGCAATCTTATATGAGAATACAGCACACCTGGCACTATGATATGGTAATAACAGAACACAGCGCGGTGTACTGCACCTTTTATTGTATGTACGCTTTGGACTGTAAATCTAGCCTTTTTTTCCTTTTTATTTTTAGTTTGAAGATTAGTACAAAACGTTGTTGTGTTTTTTTTATTGCTCACTTTGTCACATTTATGACTTATTCTGTCCCAGTTCCAGCTACCACAGCACCAGTATGCTGTCATCGACACGCTAATTCATGTTTTTTTTCATTCTTTATTTATTCCAGATATGCCAGAAAGTAAAGACATAAAACTGGTCACAAGTTAGACTGATTACAGATTGTTTCACAATTGAAAACAAGATCAACAATCATGAGAGGTCCTCCCCCCGAAACAAGGTGGTAGAGAAGTGACTTTCCAGGTAATTTCAGCAAATAGAGAGGAAGCACCAGCAAATACAGACATGCTTATGAATTGTGTCATAACACTTGACCACCATTAAGAGACGCTAATGAAATGACATTCCATTCCTTATTTTTAGATGTCATTATATTGCATTTTTGTGTTTCTGTGCTTCTTTATGCAATGCAGGCAGATCATGGTTGGTGCGAGGTGCTGGCAGGGAGCTGTACATAGCTTCCTGAAAACATCACCACACCCTCCCTCGGTACTCTTCCTAACAACCCTCAGCCCTGATGCAAGCAGTGTGTTGGCTCTTGAAATGAGTTATGCAAAAATACCTTGATGCACGGATGGCAATCTGGAGGAGTGGGTCTTCCTAGGCAGCCTTTAAAGAGGAAGGAAAGTCCACTTTTTAACTTGTACCTTTAATAAGGCTTACCTGTAGGTACAGTGAATATCTTCTAAACTTGCATTGTTTAGGAGAAATTCACATGGGATGCAGCCAGTGATGTCACCGGTGCATGCGCTCTGAAGGGATGGCAAACCCTACCCAGAGCATCCATGCAGCCCGCAAACCCAGAAGGGTGAAGATGGAAGCACAGGGGAGCCGTGACAGCACTGCGCTAGAGGACTCTGTCAGGAGACTAGTAGACCAGACTGTGTGGACTGCACAGAGGAGACCAGAAACACATGTAAGTGAAATGGTGTTTATTAACAAGTGATAAGTTACAGGAACAAACAGTGCAAAAACCCACACAACAACCCACTACAAACAACAATGTATATATATATAAGTAAAGGGAGATACCGTAATCGTAAACAAGCCAAGCCAAGGTCATACACAGGGAAGTCAGCAGAAGGGTAAGGACGGGAACCTGAACAGGACAAGGAGAGGATGGATGGATGGGGTTCAGGGCAGGGATCCAAGGGAGCCAGGAACAGAAGGGACAGGACTAGGAAGGCCTCAGGATAGGGATTGGATCAGATCAGGACAAGGCAGATAGCAGGCTCAAGGTCAAACAGGCAGCAAGGTCAGAACGCAGGGAGAGGGAGAGAGATACCAAGGCAAGCCTATGAGGGCTTGCCGGGTATTTGTAAGGCTGTGGTAATTGACCTCACGTTACAGCTGAGCGCAGTGTGAGCTGTTTGCTCCACATTGCCAGAGTGCACCCGCTGGTTGACGCCGGTACTACGGCCCGAGGATGCAACAGTGCCACCAGCAGGAAAGACCTCTTACTGCAGGTCCTAGGTGTTGGAAGACACCTGCTGATGGACACTGGTACTGCGATCCAAGAGACCGATAGCGCCACCAACGGGTAGACCTTCTCATGACAGTACCCCCCCCTAAAGGAGCGGCCTCCGGACGCTCCAACAAGGTGTATCTGTTCAAAGTTCATGGCCTTCAACTGGACAGATGAGGGCACATCAGGCCGGGCATCGGGTACATCAACCTGGACAGTGGGTACTGCTGGCATGTCAGAGTCATTAAGCTGGGCAGCAGACGACAGGAACCACTTGAGCTGGGCAGCAGACGACAGGAACCACTTGAGCTGGGCAGCAAACGACAGGAACCACTTGAGCTGGGCAGCAAACGACAGGAACCACTTGAGCTGGGCAGCAAACGACAGGAACCACTTGAGCTGGGCAGCAGACGACAGGAACCACTTGAGCTGGGCAGCAGACGACAGGAAACACTTGAGCTGGGCAGCAGACGACAGGAAACACTTGAGCTGGGCAGCAGACGACAGGAGACATTTGAGCTGGGCAGCAGACGACAGGAGACATTTGAGCTGGGCAGCAGACGACAGGAAACACTTGAGCTGGGCAGCAGACGACAGGAAACACTTGAGCTGGGCAGCAGACGACAGGAAACACTTGAGCTGGGCAGCAGACGACAGGAAACACTTGAGCTGGGCAGCAGATGACAGGAACCACTTGAGCTGGGCAGCAGACGACAGGAACCACTTGAGCTGGGCAGCAGACGGCAGGAACCACTTGAGCTGGGCAGCAAACGACAGGAACCACTTGAGCTGGGCAGCAAACGACAGGAACCACTTGAGCTGGGCAGCAGACGACAGGAACCACTTGAGCTGGGCAGCAGACGACAGGAAACACTTGAGCTGGGCAGCAGACGGCAGGAACCACTTGAGCTGGAGGGCAGACACCCGAACATCAGGCTGGAGGGCTGGAACATCAGACTGGAAAGCTGGAACATCCGACTTGGAAGCTGGCACATCAGACTGAGAAGCTAGCACATCAGACTGAGAAGCAATCTTCGAGGCATCAGGCTGAAAGGCAAGCTGCAAGACATCAGGCTGGGAAGCTGGGACAGCAAACTGGGAAGCTGGCACATCAATCTGGGAAGCTGGCACATCAATCTGGGAAGCTGGCACATCAATCTGGGAAGCTGGCACATCAATCTGGGAAGCTGGCACATCAATCTGGGAAGCTGGCACATCAATCTGGGAAGCTGGCACATCAGACTGGGAAGCTGGCACATCAGACTGGGAAGCTGGCACATCAGACTGGGAAGCTGGCACATCAGACTGGCAGGTAGGCATCAAGACATCAGGCTGGAAGACAAGCTGCAAGGCATCAGGCTGGGAAGCTGGTACAGCAAACTGGGAAGTTGGCACATCAATCTGGGAAGCTGGCACATCAATCTGGGAAGCTGGCACATCAATCTGGGAAGCTGGCACATCAATCTGGGAAGCTGGCACATCAGACTGGGAAGCTGGCACATCAGACTGGGAAGCTGGCACATCAGACTGGCAGGTAGGCATCAAGACATCGGGCTGGAAGACAAGCTGCAAGGCATCAGGCTGGGAAGCTGGCACATCAATCTGGGAAGCTGGCACATCAATCTGGGAAGCTGGCACATCAATCTGGGAAGCTGGCACATCAGACTGGGAAGCTGGCACATCAGACTGGTAGGTGGGCATCAAGACATCAGGCTGGAAGACAAGCTGCAAGGCATCAGGCTGGGAAGCTGGTACAGCAAACTGGGAAGTTGGCACATCAATCTGGAAAGCTGGCACATCAGACTGGTAGGTAGGCATCAAGACATCAGGCTGGAAGGCAAGCTGCAAGACATCCGGCTGGAAGGCAGGGACATCGAGCTGGAAGGCAGGCATCGGGACGACAGACTGGGAGGCAGGCACATCAGACTGTAAAGCTGAAACATCAGACTGCAAAGCTGGAACAGCAGACTGGAAGGCTGGAACAGCAGACTGGAAGGCTGGAACAGCAGACTGGAAGGCTGGAACAGCAGACTGGAAGGCTGGAACAGCAGACTGGAAGGCTGGAACAGCAGACTGGAAGGCTGGGACTTCAGACTGGAAGGCTGGGACTTCAGACTGGAAGGCTGGGACTTCAGACTGGAAGGCTGGGACTTCAGACTGGAAGGCTGGGACTTCAGACTGCAAAGCTTGAACTTCAGACTGCAAAGCTTGAACTTCAGACTGCAAAGCTGGAACATCAGACTGCAAAGCTTGAACTTCAGACTGCAAAGCTGGAACATCAGACTGCAAAGCTGGAACATCAGACTGCAAAGCTGGAACATCAGACTGCAAAGCTGGAACATCAGACTGCAAAGCTGGAACATCAGACTGGAAGGCTGGAACATCAGACTGGAAGGCTGGAACATCAGACTGCAAAGCTGGAACATCAGACTGCAAAGCTGGAACGTCAGACTGCAAAGCTGAAACAGCAGACTGGAAGGCTGGAACAGCAGACTGCAAGGCTGGAACAGCAGACTGGAAGGCTGGAACAGCAGACTGGAAGGCTGGAACAGCAGACTGCAAAGCTGGAACAGCAGACTGGAAGGCTGGAACAGCAGACTGGAAGGCTGGAACAGCAGACTGCAAAGCTGGAACAGCAGACTGGAAGGCTGGAACATCAGACTGGAATGCTGGGACATCAGACTGGAAGGCTGGGACATCAGACTGCAAAGCTTGAACTTCAGACTGCAAAGCTTGAACTTCAGACTGCAAAGCTGGAACATCAGACTGCAAAGCTGGAACATCAGACTGCAAAGCTGGAACATCAGACCGGAAGGCTGGAACATCAGACTGGCGAGCTGGAACGTCAGACTGCAAAGCTGGAACAGGTTGGGTTACTGGCAAGATGGTGTGGGTCGGGAAGAATTTTTGCTTCTTCTTTGGTTTAGCCCGTGCAGTTTTGTATGTAGGTGCAGGGCTGTAAGCAAAGAAAGTAGCTGGATCGAAGGAAGACCAAGGAACTGTAGCTAGAGAGGGGTTTTGTGGGACTGTTACAGGTGGAGGAGAAGAGACAGGTGAATTGAAAGCAGGATAGGTGCGACACTTGGAGACTGGGTGATAGTATTTGGTAGGGAACTGATTAAACTGGGTTGTAGCTGAGGTTGCCATAGGTGACGGGGAGATAGATCTTTTGGAAGGCAGATGATTAATGGCAGGGCTGGAATGTTGTGGCTTAGCTAAAGACAGGAGATCTGACCATGCCTGCAGCAAAGGTTGAACAAACGCTGATTTACACACAGCCTGACTAACCAAAGATTGTACTGAATAAAGGCAATCAGATAACACCTGCTGGGAACAAGCGGAATAATGTTCATCAAAGTAAGCCGGATCATCCTCTAACAACCATACCAGGGATTCCACCTGGTCACAACTGAAAGGAGGGGAGAAATCGTCACTACCTTCGGGAATGCATGATGAGGCTGACTTTGTACATAATTGGATCAAAGGCAGAACATCCTCAAATAACACATGACCTTGATCTACAAGTAAATGGGCGGTTTGTATCGTTTCCAGCAGTTGGTCTCGGGTCCAATCTTTAAGAGTCTGACAACAATATTCATTATCCTCTGCCGCCAGCAGAGAATAATAGACAATTTCATCAAAGTCCATTTTGCGCGCCCACCGTAACAGGATGGTTTCTCAGTGCAGCCACGTCTGGTCAGGGATGGCCTTGGTATACTGTCAGGAGACTAGTAGACCAGACTGTGTGGACTGCACAGAGGAGACCAGAAACACATGTAAGTGAAATGGTGTTTATTAACAAGTGATAAGTTACAGGAACAAACAGTGCAAAAACCCACACAACAACCCACTACAAACAACAATGTATATATATATAAGTAAAGGGAGATACCGTAATCGTAAACAAGCCAAGCCAAGGTCATACACAGGGAAGTCAGCAGAAGGGTAAGGACGGGAACCTGAACAGGACAAGGAGAGGATGGATGGATGGGGTTCAGGGCAGGGATCCAAGGGAGCCAGGAACAGAAGGGACAGGACTAGGAAGGCCTCAGGATAGGGATTGGATCAGATCAGGACAAGGCAGATAGCAGGCTCAAGGTCAAACAGGCAGCAAGGTCAGAACGCAGGGAGAGGGAGAGAGATACCAAGGCAAGCCTATGAGGGCTTGCCGGGTATTTGTAAGGCTGTGGTAATTGACCTCACGTTACAGCTGAGCGCAGTGTGAGCTGTTTGCTCCACATTGCCAGAGTGCACCCGCTGGTTGACGCCGGTACTACGGCCCGAGGATGCAACAGTGCCACCAGCAGGAAAGACCTCTTACTGCAGGTCCTAGGTGTTGGAAGACACCTGCTGATGGACACTGGTACTGCGATCCAAGAGACCGATAGCGCCACCAACGGGTAGACCTTCTCATGACAGACTCCATGTAAAGGTAAGTCTGTCATAATGTGCTAGTATGCAGTGCATACTAGTACATAATGACTTAAACCTGTAATTTTTATATGTTTCTGGTGGTTTACTACCACTTTAATTAGCTGAAGTTTGCCTTTAATTTGTTAGTCAGGTTCAACTAAATCTGCTAGTACATCTAACAATACCCTTTCCCCAGATTGACAATGCTGTTGTCCAAAGGTGGAGATGCTCTTAAGCTGTACAAAAATTCTTTGTACATTCAATCGAAAATCGCAAAAAATAGTGCAGGAACCTTTTTTTTCAAATCGGTGTGGCACTGCAAAAGTAGGAGCCACACCAATTTGAACCATTGTCGACAATAGGCAGAGACTTTTCATGCGATTTAGAACCGCATGACAAGCAGCACCAGTGTGAATGGGGGCTTAATGATTTGTATTTCTGCCAGTCCTGAGAATTATGCCCTGTACACACGGTCGGACATTGATTGGACATTCTGACAACAAAATCCATGGATTTTTTTCCGACGGATGTTGGCTCAAACTTGTCTTGCATACACATGATCACACAAAGTTGTCCGAAAATCCGATCGTTCTGAACGCAGTGACGTAAAACATGTACATCGGGACTATAAACGGGGCAGTAGCCAATAGCTTTCGTCTCCTCATTTATTCTGAGCATGCGTGGCACTTTGTGCGTCGGATTTGTATACACACAATCGGAAATCCGTTGTCGGAAAATGTTATAGCAAGCTCTCAAACTTTGTGTGTCGGAAATTCCGATGGAAAATGTGTGATGGAGCCCACACACGGTCGGAATTTCCGACAACAAGGTCCTATCACACATTTTCCGTCGGAAAGTCCGACCGTGTGTTCAGGGCATTACACAGCTCTGCCACACAGCACAGCCAGGCTTAAAGTATAGTAGATCTGATTTTTCTCTGCTGCCTGGATACTGAAAAGATATGCTGTAGTCTAATGAGCTTGTTTCTCTGTTACTTTGCGCTCTCCTCCCAAAACTGACTGGCTCCCTATGCTGCTTCTCCCTCCCCAATCTGAGCTCTGCTGTACAGGGACTATGAGTGGCTGATACCAGATTGAATATAGGTGTTTACACTGCTTGCATTGTAAAAAAAACATTTAAATATGTAGTAATGAATATCCAGCAGATTCATTTATGTATTTTAAAGTAGAGCTATATGCAAAACCTTTCATTTAGGACAGAGTAAGGGAGGGTTATAATCCCTGTGGTATTTTATTATTATTTTTTTGCCATCTGTTCCCAATTGGGGAGATTTTCCTTCACTTCATGCCCCATAGCCAAGACAGGAATTGAAAGGAAATCCCTCCAAAATGAGGGAACCCCTGGATGTCATCAGGGTCACCAGAACTAGTGTCCTCATTGGAAAATTTCCCCTCTATTACCGCTTTAAGTGTCAAGCCAAAAATGGGATTTTCTTTCACTTTCATGGGGGCAAAAACAACAAAATTACCCCAATGGAGTTCTAATACTGCTCCACTCTATCCAAAACACAAAAAAAAAGTTTTGTCTTTATACATTAAATCTGCCCAGAGTGCACCATTAAATGTAATATTTAGGAAGGAGTTAAAGTATAGCTAAAGGAAAAACATTTTGGTTTTGGATAGAGTGAAGAGGGATGAGAACACCTGTCAGGTATTTATTGCTGTCTGTGCCCCTGTTAGGCTCTATTTACACCTTTGCGTTCTGGAAAGGAACGCAGAAGTGTGCATTTTTGTGTATCTTGCTGTGACATGTGCAAAACATGTATTGTGCTTGCAGTGGCATTACCTTTCAATGGCACCCCAAACGCGGACAGCATACAAGCAATTGTGCATAGCAAAACGGGCCATAAATGTACCAAAACACGCTGTAAAAATAAATAAAATGTGAAGCTTCTTTGACATGTTTGCCACGCATAGGGCAGCCCATTTAAGTGAATGGGCTACCCTATGTGTGTTGAGTAAAAAGACGTGAGGTGTGAATGGGGCCTTAGGGAGATTCACCCTCTCTATTTGTCCCTTTTAGGTTACCAAGCGTGAAAGTAAAAGAAAATCCCACATTTTGAGCTGTCACCAAGATAGAAATAGCGTTGAAATCTTTTCATGGGGACACTAGTTCTAGAATCCCCCCAATATGGAGTGTTTTTCTTTCACTTCCTGTTTCAGCTATTGAACAGGAAGTGAAGGGAAATCTCCCCAATTGGTAATGGCAAAATAAATCCTGACAGCCACTGCAACAATGCAAGTAACCTACTTTACTGTGCAATGTGATAATATTCATTCGCTATTGTCACACAACTGGGTGGACTCGGGGAGCAGTGCTCTGATCCACTGCTCTACTGACACCATCCACTGCTCTACTGACACCATCCACTGCCCTACTGACACCGTCCTCTGCCCTACTGACACCGTCCTCTGCCCTACTGACACCGTCCTCTGCCCTACTGACACCGTCCTCTGCCCTACTGACACCGTCCTCTGCCCTACTGACACTGCCCACCACCCTACTGACATCATCCTCTGTTCTACTGACACTGTCCACTGCCCTACTGACACCGTCCACTGCCCTACTGACACCGTCCACTGCTCTACTGACACCGTCCACTGCTCTACTGACACCGTCCACTGCTCTACTGACACCGTCCACTGCTCTACTGACACCGTCCACTGCTCTACTGACACCGTCCACTGCTCTACTGACACCGTCCACTGCCCTACTGACATTGTCCACTGCTCTACTGACACCATCCACTGCCCTACTGACACTGTCCACTGCCCTACTGACACTGTCCACTGCTCTACTGACACCGTCCTCTGCCCTACTGACACCGTCCTCTGCCCTACTGACACTGCCCACCACCCTACTGACATCATCCTCTGTTCTACTGACACTGTCCACTGCCCTACTGACACCATCCACTGCCCTACTGACACCGTCCACTGCTCTACTGACACCGTCCACTGCTCTACTGACACCGTCCACTGCTCTACTGACACCGTCCACTGCTCTACTGACACCGTCCACTGCTCTACTGACACCGTCCACTGCCCTACTGACACCGTCCACTGCTCTACTGACACCGTCCACTGCCCTACTGACATCCAACTCTGCTCTACTGACACTGTCCACTTCTCTACTGACACTGTCCACTTCTCTACTGACACTGTCCACTTCTCTACTGACACTGTCCACTTCTCTACTGACACTGTCCACTTCTCTACTGACACTGTCCACTTCTCTACTGACACCGTCCACTGCTCTACTGACACCGTCCACTGCTCTACTGACACCGTCCACTGCTCTACTGACACCGTCCACTGCTCTACTGACACCGTCCACTGCTCTACTGACACCGTCCACTGCTCTACTGACACCGTCCACTGCTCTACTGACACCGTCCACTGCTCTACTGACACCGTCCACTGCCCTACTGACACCGTCCACTGCTCTACTGACACCGTCCACTGCCCTACTGACATCCAACTCTGCTCTACTGACACCGTCCACTTCTCTACTGACACTGTCCACTTCTCTACTGACACCGTCCACTGTTCTACTGGCACTGTCCACTGCCATACTGACACCGTCCACTGCTCTACTGACACAGGTCCACTGCTCTACTGACACCGTCCACTGCTCTACTGACACCGTCCACTGCTCTACTGACACCGTCCACTGCTCTACTGACACCGTCCACTGCCCTACTGACACCGTCCACTGCTCTACTGACACCGTCCACTGCTCTACTGACACCGTCCACTGCTCTACTGACACCGTCCACTGCCCTACTGACACCGTCCACTGCTCTACTGACACCGTCCACTGCTCTACTGACACCGTCCACTGCTCTACTGACACCGTCCACTGCTCTACTGACACCGTCCACTGCTCTACTGACACCGTCCACTGCTCTACTGACACCGTCCACTGCTCTACTGACACCGTCCACTGCCCTACTGACATCCAACTCTGCTCTACTGACACCGTCCACTTCTCTACTGACACTGTCCACTTCTCTACTGACACTGTCCACTTCTCTACTGACACTGTCCACTTCTCTACTGACACTGTCCACTGTTCTACTGACACTGTCCACTGTTCTACTGACACTGTCCACTTCTCTACTGACACTGTCCACTTCTCTACTGACACTGTCCACTGCTCTACTGACACCGTCCACTGCCCTACTGACACCGTCCACTGCTCTACTGACACCGTCCACTGCCCTACTGACATCCAACTCTGCTCTACTGACACCGTCCACTTCTCTACTGACACCGTCCACTTCTCTACTGACACTGTCCACTTCTCTACTGACACTGTCCACTTCTCTACTGACACTGTCCACTTCTCTACTGACACTGTCCACTGTTCTACTGACACTGTCCACTGTTCTACTGACACTGTCCACTTCTCTACTGACACCGTCCACTTCTCTACTGACACCGTCCACTTCTCTACTGACACTGTCCACTTCTCTACTGACACTGTCCACTTCTCTACTGACACTGTCCACTTCTCTACTGACACTGTCCACTTCTCTACTGACACTGTCCACTGTTCTACTGACACTGTCCACTGTTCTACTGACACTGTCCACTGTTCTACTGACACTGTCCACTGTTCTACTGACACTGTCCACTGTTCTACTGACACTGTCCACTTCTCTACTGACACTGTCCACTTCTCTACTGACACTGTCCACTGCTCTACTGACACCGTCCACTGCTCTACTGACACCGTCCACTGCCCTACTGACACCGTCCACTGCTCTACTGACACCGTCCACTGCCCTACTGACATCCAACTCTGCTCTACTGACACCGTCCACTTCTCTACTGACACTGTCCACTTCTCTACTGACACCGTCCACTGTTCTACTGGCACTGTCCACTGCCATACTGACACCGTCCACTGCTCTACTGACACCGTCCACTGCTCTACTGACACCGTCCACTGCTCTACTGACACCGTCCACTGCTCTACTGACACCGTCCACTGCTCTACTGACACCGTCCACTGCCCTACTGACACCGTCCACTGCTCTACTGACACCGTCCACTGCTCTACTGACACCGTCCACTGCTCTACTGACACCGTCCACTGCTCTACTGACACCGTCCACTGCTCTACTGACACCGTCCACTGCTCTACTGACACCGTCCACTGCCCTACTGACACCGTCCACTGCTCTACTGACACCGTCCACTGCCCTACTGACATCCAACTCTGCTCTACTGACACCGTCCACTTCTCTACTGACACTGTCCACTTCTCTACTGACACTGTCCACTTCTCTACTGACACTGTCCACTTCTCTACTGACACTGTCCACTGTTCTACTGACACTGTCCACTGTTCTACTGACACTGTCCACTTCTCTACTGACACTGTCCACTTCTCTACTGACACCGTCCACTTCTCTACTGACACCGTCCACTTCTCTACTGACACCGTCCACTTCTCTACTGACACTGTCCACTTCTCTACTGACACTGTCCACTTCTCTACTGACACTGTCCACTTCTCTACTGACACTGTCCACTGTTCTACTGACACTGTCCACTGTTCTACTGACACTGTCCACTGTTCTACTGACACTGTCCACTTCTCTACTGACACTGTCCACTTCTCTACTGACACTGTCCACTTCTCTACTGACACTGTCCACTTCTCTACTGACACTGTCCACTTCTCTACTGACACTGTCCACTTCTCTACTGACACTGTCCACTTCTCTACTGACACCGTCCACTTCTCTACTGGCACTGTCCACTGCCATACTGACACCGTCCACTACTCTGCTGACACCGTCCACTGCCCTGCTGACACCGTCCTCTGCCCTGCTGACACCGTCCTCTGCCCTGCTGACACCGTCCACTGCCCTGCTGACACCGTCCACTGCCCTACTGACACCGTCCACTGCCCTACTGACACTGTCCTCTGCTCTACTGACACCGTCCTCTGCTCTACTGGCTGACAGTGTCCACTTTTAAGGTAGGCTAGTTTCATATTTTAACTGACAATTCTTTTATTAATCGAATCATATTTTATGGGTACACGAATGGTTTAGTTTCATTTAACCCTGCCCCTTTAAGTACCCCCCCACTGTTATTGCATTTTGGCCGCAGCCACTGTTCACCGTAGCACACCTCATTACTACTCTCTTTGGGTAACCCAAAAGGTGTCCCAGGTATTTTACACTCCTATAGTGTGTACTTCAAAAAAATTGCCGTGTGCCGTGAAAATGTTCGGGTTTGGCTTGAAGAAAAGGTGGCAACCCTAGACTGAGAGAGGGTGGAGACAAGGACTGAGAGAGGGAAGACCAGGGACTGAGAGAGAGTGGAGACAAGGACTGAGAGAGGGAAGACTGGGGACTGAGAGAGAGTGGAGACAAGGACAGAGAGAGGGAAGACCGGGGACTGAGAGTGGAGACAAGGACAAAAAGAGGGAAGACCGGGGACTGAGAGAGAGTGGAGAAAAGGACTGAGAGAGGGAAGACCGGGGACTGAGAGAGAGTGGAGACAAGGACAGAGAGAGGGAAGACCGGGGACTGAGAGAGAGTGGAGACAAGGACAAAGAGAGGGAAGACCGGGGACTGAGAGAGAGTGGAGAAAAGGACTGAGAGAGGGAAGACTGGGGACTGAGAGAGAGTGGAGACAAGGACAGAGAGAGGGAAGACCGGGGACTGAGAGTGGAGACAAGGACAAAAAGAGGGAAGACCGGGGACTGAGAGAGAGTGGAGAAAAGGACTGAGAGAGGGAAGACTGGGGACTGAGAGAGAGTGGAGACAAGGACAGAGAGAGGGAAGACCGGGGACTGAGAGAGAGTGGAGACAAGGACAAAGAGAGGGAAGACCGGGGACTGAGAGGGAGTGGAGAAAAGGACTGAGAGAGGGAAGACCGGGGACTGAGAGAGAGTGGAGACAAGGACAGAGAGAGGGAAGACCGGGGACTGACAGAGAGTGGAGACAAGGACTGAGAGAGGGAATACCAGGGACTGACAGAGAGTGGAGACAAGGACTGAGGCTGGATTCACACCTATGCATTTTTAGTGCTTTTTCCATTTTTCAGATTTGCACTGCATTACATGTTCCATAGTAAACCACGTTAAATAGACTGTAGTGCAAATCTGCAAAATGCAAAAAGCACTAAAAATGCATAGGTGTGAATCCAGCCTGAGAGAGGGAAGACCAGGGACTGAGAGAGAGTGGAGACAAGGACTGAGAGAAGGAAGACCGGGGACTGACAGAGACTGGAGACAAGGACAGAGAGAGGGAAGACCGGGGACTGACATTGAGTGGAGGCAAGGACAGAGAGGGAAGACGGGGGACTGACAGAAAGTGGAGATAAGGACTGAGTGAGGGAATATCGGGGACTGACAGAGAGTGGAGGCAAGGACTGAGAGAGGGAAGACGGGGGGACTGACAGAAAGTGGAGATAAGGACTGAGTGAGGGAATATCGGGGACTGACAGAGAGTGGAGACTAGGACTGAGAGAGGGAAGACCGGCACTTTCTACTTATAATTACTTTACCTTTCGGATACTGCACCATAAGTTTATTTGCAATTTTTGCTATACACTGGAGATATCTGGTGGTAATTTTATGTATAATAGCACTTCAGTGTTTATATTATTACATATTTTTCACATTCACTATATGTTAATTAATCCTCTAGGGACATCTAGCGGTCATTCATGATATTGCACTTTATGATGTATATGTTTTGTTAAAGAGTAGGGTGCGGTGTTCATCACATTTTTCTTACTGCACTGATTAAAGCTCAGACACAGGCTCCATTGGCTCCTGCTGCTGTCAATCACAGCCAGTGAGAAGGGGGCAGGCCTGAGACGGCGAAGGAGTGAGCATGCACAAGTGCCCCCATAGTAAGCAGCTTCCTACGGGGACATTGGCAGGGAGGAGGGGCCAGGAGTTCCGACAGGGACCTAAGAAGAGGAGGATCAGGGCTGCTCTTAAAGGAACATTTAAGATCACTTTAAGTCTAGGTCTAATGCAGTGCAGGAAACACTGCAATCAGTTGGGATTTCCCGTATCGCATGCAAAACACACTGCCCTTGTGACCTGCTCCAGGTGAACTATGAGTGAAGGTTTGTGTATATGGGATTGTATTTTTATTTATTTTTTTGGTTGAACTAGATGGACTTGTGTCTATTTTGAACCTGACTAACTATGTAACAATATGTCAATGTTAACGACACTGCAAACACAGTGCATTTGCCTGCACCATAATGCCATTCTGTACCATGCGATCTGGTTGTGGCACAGCTTAAAAATGGTGCATGCAGTTCTTGGTTGCAATTTGAGCCCATTTAAAATGAATGGACTCAAATCGCACTGCACTGAATCGAATGTGAATTGCAGGAATGCATTCCATTTCACATGCGATTCACATGAGCCTAAAGACTGCAAGCATAATACAAGATATGGTTAGTAACTGCAGTCATGAGACAAGAGATGGTCAGAGATTGTGGTCATGATACAAGAGGAAGTGGAAGTTTTACAAGAGACTACTGTCAGAGACTGTGATCAGAATATAGGAGTTGTTGGAGTCTGGGAACATGGTCCAAGAGACAGTAGTAGACTGGAGACACATCACATGAGACTGCTAGAAATCCCGGCTATTACAGGGAGATGGGGGACCCAAGAGTAGTGTCTGCAGGGCAAGGTTGGACACCTAAGTTGTAAACAATTGTTTACAGCCCATGAAGCTGCCATCTTTGCCTTAGTTTGATCTACAGTGGGTGCTGCACATGTGATCAGTTATAACAACAGCCATTTGGTGGCTTGACAGTTTGGTTGAGAGCACAAGCAACTTTTACCTTTCTCTCTCACGGCATTCCCCAGATGTAACTGTTTTGAGAAACTGATCGATGGGTTAAGTTCCACTTTAAAAGCTTCAGGTTAGGTTCACATATATGCATCCAATTTGCATGACAGGAGAGTGTGATCAGCTGTCAATGGAGCCGAATCACACAGGTCCGGGGTGACCGCAGTCCGGATTGCAGAAGGGTGCTGTGCATCTTTGGGTCCGGTTCAAGTGCGAAATAAGGCAAAAATTCAGAGTTGAATCGCACATGAATCGGTGAATAGACACGCACCGGGCCCCATGCTGTGAACCGCAGCCGGAGATATGTGAACCCGGCATCAAAAAGAAAAATGTTTCTACAGCAGTTTAGTGCCCCGCCAGCATTGTACCTACAGAATGTCACACAGGGTCACTAGAGGGCGGAGCAACTGCTCACCTGTTTCTGCAGCGTCACTCCCTCATTGGCTGGATTATGGTGCTAATGCTCTCCCTCGCTGGTGAAGGACAATTGTACAGTGTTTCCGCCATCGAGGGACTGACAACACACTAATCCGACCAGAGAGGGAGCATCACCATGGAAACGGGTGAGTTATTTCTCTACAGGTTAGTCGCCTGTAGCATGCCAAGATCACAAGTATTAGGGGGACCATACATGTCACAATCTGATTGTACAATCTTCTTTTAAACTTACCAATTTTTACCTCAAGGAGCACACATTTACACAATGTATTTAGTTTGTATCCAATGCACAGGGCCTTCTATGAGAGAATTGGTGGTGGATGTAAAGCAGATTGTACAGAGCTTTAGCTGGAGTTGGGCTTTAGAATTTAAAATGTGACCATTAAATATGATATCCTGATGAGGGTCAATTACCAGCTGTGTCTCTGCTGGTGTGTACACAAGGCCTATTCAGGCTCCTTCTGGACTGGTGTCTTAGAGATCAGTTATACCCGATTATCATTCTTCTCAGGACTGGTATAGATAGTACATTGCAGGTACCCCTCATCTCCTCTATTACAGGGGATAATGAACAGTCGGTGCAGATGGCGGAGATCTGGGGAAATGAAGGTGTGGTACGGGCCGCCTCTGAAGGATTTGTCACCATCAAGATTGACAGTAAGAAGTTTGTGAACCTTTATTACTTTAATTTTATGTAATAAGTTGTATTTAATAAAGTCTGATACAAGATCCATCTGTATGTTCTGTGGCGGTGTAATAATAAATACATTCTTCCATGATTACTGTCTGTGAAGGTTCCTATGTATCCAGGTCATAGCATAGCTAGTAGTAGTCACATTCAACTGGACTTGTTCTGTAATGTTGAAGGTCCATCATACCTTCTCCAGAACTGAAGAAGTGGGATGAAGAAGCTATAAAATGACTTCAATATTACAGAAAGTCTGGCTGAATGTGACAATCTACTACCAGCTATGCTAATAATATATTGTTAGACAGGGTTGGTAAAGGTTGGCACACTCAGCCTGAGGACTGACAGCTGTTGGACTGTTGCCAGGGCATGTTAAGAGGAAGTGTTGCCAACCTACCAGATTGAAATTTACTGACACAACACCCAAAATTTACTGGCATTTCCAAAAGTTACAAAATCACAGTTTTAAGCGCACATTTTACTATTTAGGCTACAAACAAGTAAAATATGCAATTAGCGGTGTGATTTAAAGGTAGATATTAAGGCAAAAAATATATATATCTTTTTTTTTATTTACGATAGTAAATACAATCGATTTACACACACGTGAAATTGACTCTCATAGTGACACTGACAGCAGTGTGCAGCAGCACAGATGATAATGACACCTCACCGATATGACACGTCCCCTCCTGAGTTACAGTGACAGTCTCTCTCTACACCAGATGGTCCCTTCAGTCCAAAGAGCACTGACAGTCCTGCTCCCAGCTAGAGAAATATTACACCAATTCACATCAGTCCCCCCTGCCCTTACAAGAAGTCAGAGCTTCCCGGTGAGATAACCCAGGCGAGTTCAGATTCATATCCGAACATGGCTGAGCCCATCCTTAGTCTGGACATGAGCAGAGATAGGAGGACCAGGTTATGACACCAAAACAGGAACTTCAGTTGGGTTTTCTGTAAAAAAAAAAAAAAAAAAAAAAAAAAATCAGCAGATACAAATACTATAAATACATATTTTACAAATCAGTAGCATGTCCAGGATCCAGAGCTTCCCGCAGCCAGTTCTAAATACCGCCACCGGTCCCGACATCACCATCTTTGATACAGGACTTGACTTTGACTTTCTAAGGAAGGAAGAATATACCGTTGGAAAATTATTATATTAACTATCCATGAATTTTGACCCCGAAATTATTGCTCTCACACCGACGGTCACAGTGATACTTCACATAAATGCATCCTACGCAGAATGTTTGCAATGGGGTGATTTTACAATTTTTTTCACTTAAAAAAAAAAATTTACACTTTTTTATTTCCTTTCTTTAAAGTGGAACTTTAAATTGCTCTCACACCGACGGTCACAGTGATACTTCACATAAATGCATCCTACGCTGAATGTTTGCAATGGGGTGATTTTACAATTTTTTTCACTTAAAAAAAAAAATTTACACTTTTTTATTTCCTTTCTTTAAAGTGGAACTTCACTTCTAAAAAAAAAAATAAATAAAAAATAAATGATCCCCTGCAACAAATATTGCAACTGTTGACCTTTTAAAATGGAGGTACTGACCAGTCCCTGCTATCATTCAGCAGACGGTTCTTCGCACTTCTTTGGGTCCCCAGCACCTCCATCTTGGGATTTGGGAGTCTACTGTGACTTCCTGAACAATCTCAACCGGCACCCCGCTGTGCATGCATGAGATTGTGCAGTGAAATAAGACTGGTTCTGCAGGCTCCTTGCATGTGTGACATATCCTAGAAGGCTGGGGGCAGAGAAGGGGGCGGGGTGAGCAATGTCATTCTTGCCCATGTGAGATATGAGGAAGTGGGAAGGGGGTACCTGTCCAAAAAGGTAGTGGCTCCCTGAAATAAGAAAACAAAACACATTTCAAAGTGTTTAGGGTGGGGAGGTGGATAAAGCGGCACTTCACTTAAAAGTGAAGGTCTGCTTTAAAAGGCCACTCCGGGATCAATGTCACCCGGCCACCTACCACCATCTATGTGATTGTTGGAAAAAAAAACCCATCTAAATGCCCATTTTTACATAATAGGCCGCAGCCCAGAGTCTTCTCCTAATCCTATTCTGCTTGGTGTCCTTTGATGGGCAGTGATATGGACAAACAGTATGACCGTCGGCTGGGTCCTCTCAGGAGTTAGAAGATGACCAAGATCATGAGAGGGGGAAGGTAGGGGATTGGAGGGCACAGGGCACCATGGCAATGCTGGATTAGCGGTCCTGCACACAACTGGTAGTAATAAGGGACCTGGATGGGGGACTTAGGTGAGTATTGCCGTCTTCACTGGGTAAGAGGGAAAATAGACAGTCAGCACCGGTTTGGAAAGGGGGGGAGGGGGATGGGGTAAAAAGGTTGTTTTACTCCTGAGTGGGGCTTCAATATAACATGCTGAAGATAGAAAGCAGCATAGATCATAATAATAACACAACCTCAATTCCAAAAAGTTGGGACGCTGTGTAAAATCTACATTAAAAAAGCAATGATTTGCTAATGTGTGTAATGAAAATCTCCTGTGCTGCCTCAGCGTGTTCCACACCAACCAGTTTAATTTTTATAATATGTTGTAGTGCTACTTTTTAGTACCTACAACGTCTATTAAAATAATAATGACAAAATATTACATACACAATATATATGTGTGAATAATGAAAAGGGGGCAGTGACAGATCGACTGTTCATACAGAGTATGAACAGACGATCTGCTATCTTCCCTGCACAGTCCCCATCCCCCACAGTTAGAATCACTCCCTAGGACACACTTAACCCCTTCACTGCCAGTGACATTTTTACAGTAATCAATGCATTTTTAATCGCACTGATCGCTGTATTACTGCCAATGGTCCCAAAAATGTGTCAAAATTGTCCGACGTGTCCGCCATAATGTCACAGTTACAATAAAAATTGCAGATCTCCGCCATTACTAGTAAAAAAAAAAAAAAAAAATGCTATAAATCTATCCCCTATTTTGTAGACGCTATAACTTTTGCGCAAACCAATCAATATACGCTTATTGCAATTTTTTTTCTTTTTTTACATTTTTTTTTTATATTTACAAAAATGTGATGGGTGCACTCACTGTTGTGAGATACTGTGTATGTGTGTGTATATATATATATATATATATATATATATATATATATATATATATATATATATATATATATATATATATATATATATATTTATTTTTTTAACCACTTGACCTCCTGGTCTTTTTCTGACACATATATAAATAAAGCAGAAGCCCTAGAGAATAAAATGGTGGGTTTTGCAAGTTTGTTATGTGACACGGTAATTGCACAGCAGTTTTTCAAACACTTTTTGGGGAAAAAAAAACACACTGTTTTACATTTTAAGGCAAAAAAAAAAAATACATAACCCAATTTTTGGTGAAAAATAAAGGATGTTACTCTGAGCCAAACATGTCACGCTTTAAAACTACGCACGACCGTGCAACGGCAACAAACAATGTCAATTTTACTATCCATAGGTGACGCTTTAAAAGCCTTCACAGGTTTCCACTTTAGATTTACACAGAAGGTCTGCTTCTAGAATGACTGCCCATGATCTGACCTTTGCCGTTTCACCTTACACGTGTGGGAGCAACGCGTGCATTCACCTTTGCACAAGGGCACTTTACTTTAATATATATATATTTTTTTTTTTTTTTTACAATGTCCTCGCTTTAAAAAACACATTTTTTAACTATTGCTGCTGTCGAAAACAATGTAAGTACTTCCTGTGACAGCAATAGGCATGTGACAAGTACTCTTTATGGAGCGATCTGGGGTCTATAAGACCCCAAATCCCTCCTCTGCACTTAGAAGCATTTGATCACACCAAGATCATTATCACTTCTGGGTTACTATATTATAGAGCCCAACAAAGCTGATCGGGTCTTTTCTGGGCTCTGTGATCAGCTGGCAGAAGCGCCAGCTGGTTGATCAGGACTTCCAGTGGAATGGGAGATCCCAATACAGCCACAGAAAGCGGCAGGAGACATCCCCTCTTGCTGCTTGTAAAAGCAGTCCAGCGGCAAATTAGCCACTAGGATTACTTCTACAAGAAAGCTGACTGTCTGCTCTAAAAAAATGGTGCCGGGGTGATGTCTGCAGTTGTAAGCATCATCCTGGTATAACAAGATAAAGCCTAGTGAGGTACGGATATGTCACAGGGCGGCAAGTGTCAGAACACAACTTGTGTCTTTTATTTCAGGGGTCCCCATCAGAGTTCCCCCCTTAAATCAGGTGTTCTTATCAGAGTCCCCCCTTAAATCAGGTACTCCCCATCAGAGATCTCCCTTAAATCAGGTGTTCTTATCAGAGTTCCCCCTTAAATTGGGTGTCCCCATCAGAGTCCCCCCTTAAATCGGGTGTCCCCATCAGAGTCCCCCCTTAAATCGGGTGTCCCCATCGGAAGTCACACAATCATTTCCGGGAATTCTCCTCCTCCATCACACATTATTTATTTATTTATTTTTTAAACGTGCTGCACATAGTTTATTTAATGCAGCTAATAATAAAATTAAACTGGACATCAGTGAGTTGGTGTTCAGGCAGAACTACCCAATCACAGTCTCTACCAAATCACAAATCCTGCCTTATGGAGGAGGGCACGTGGTTGTGATGGGTTGGAGAAATTGACAGAACATCGGCTCTCCCCTCCTCTGAGACGAGAGCCGTGTGACGTGGTAAATAAAGGGGCGGGCCAATCCTCATCGAGGAGGCGGGCGCGCGAAGGTTGACCATGGGGATGGCTGCGTGCGCTCCGCAGTGTTGACATTGGGTTGCTAGGTAACCCGCATGCTGTGCCTGAGCAGCCGCGCGGCGCTGATTGGCCGGTACAGCCGGCTTCTGCAGTCTGTCAGATTGTAATGGACGGGAGTTGAAATTGGTGGCGGGGTCGCATGTCCAAGACAGCTGGGCTGCTCCTTGAGCCCGCACCGCCCATCCAATGTACCGCATGGCTGGGGGGCGGAGACTAGAAGTCAGCAGAGAGCGAAGGGGAGGAGCTGGAGAGGAGAGCCCACCCCCTCCCACCATGGCAAACACCTGGCATCTGTAACCATGACAACACCTTGGGGCGTCTCTCACTCTTACACGACTCCGCCCCTGTTCTGAGATATCTATTGGCACCTTTATCCCAACACCGGCGTAGAATTAAAATCTGGGATGGGGGGTACAGCCTGCCTAGATCCGCCCATGGTGACTCACTTTCCTCCGATCCTTTATTAAAAATGTCGGACTCGGCTTCAGTAAATGCCCGCCCCCTATCTCTCTAATCCCCTAATTACAATCTCCGCCCTCTTACCAGCCAAAGGCGTTCCTTTAGGGAGACATCAAGGTGGGCGTGACGGAGAACAGGCGAATCAGTCCGCTCCTCTAGCTGGCTAATCGCTGACTGAACCTCCCTCAGAGTGACGCACTAAGTTAACGCCCTCTCGCCGCGCGCTTGCATCTGATTGGCGGTCTCCATAGCAGGCTCCGCCACTTCATTTCTGCTATCAGCTCGCGGCCCTGCCGCTGTCTGATAGGCGTGGCCTGTGTTTTGCTCCTCCCCACATTCTCTGGCTGGCACAAAGTAGTGATAGTGGCTGACGACTTTGTGCTTTTCATCGATGCAGAAAGAGGACCAGGACCGGAACTAGGGGCGGGGGTGGCGCCTGTGCCTGAGGAGCCGTGCTGAGTGGCCTGTGATTGGCCGGTACAGCCGGCTTCTGTAGTCTGTCAGATACTAATGGGCGGGACTTAAATTTGGACAGCTGGGGGGCTCCTTAAGCCCGCGCCGCCCATTCAATGTATTGCATGACTGGGGGGCGGAGACTAGAGGTCAGCAGAGAGCGAAGGGGAGGAGAGGAGAGCCCACCCCCTCCCATCACGGCAAACACCTGGCGTCTGTAACCATGACAACACCTTGGGGCGTCTCTCACTCTTACACGACTCCGCCCCTGTTCTGAGATGTCTATTGTCACCTTTATCCCAACACCGGCGTAGAATTAAAATCAGCCTCCGCCGCGTCAGGAGTGGAGAAGGGCTATGGGTGGGAGGTGCAATTACAATCTGGGATGGGGGGGGGGCGCACAGCCAGCCTAGATCCGCCCATGATAAGTTTCCTTCGATCCTCTATTAAAGATGTCCGACTCGGCTTCAGTAAATCCCCGCCCCCTATCTCTGTAAATCCCCTAGTTACAATCTCCGCCCTCTTACCAGTCAAAGGTGTTGCTTTAGGAAGACATCAAGGTGGGCGTGACGGAGAACAGGCGAATGATGCGGCTCCTCTAGCTGACTGACTGCAGACTGAACCTACCTCAGAGTGACGCACTAAGTAAACGCCCTCTCGCCGCGCGCTCGCACCTGATTGGCGGTCTCCATAGCAGGCTCCGCCACTTCATTTCTGTTGATTCTAAGCTAGCGGCCATGCCGCTGTCTGATAGGCGTGGCCTGTGTTTTGCAGGTCCCTGGCTCCTCCCCCATATTCTCTTGCTGGCACAAAGTAGTGATAGCGGCTGCCGCTGACGACTTTGTGCTTCTCATCGATGCGCTGCAGGATGAGGACCAGGACCGGCACTAGGGGTGGGGCTTTTGTCTGAAGAGCCGTGCTGAGTGGCCTGTGATTGGCCGGTACAGCTGGCTTTTGTAGTCCGTCAGATACTAATGGGCGGGACTTAAATTTGGACAGCTGGGGGGCTCCTTAAGCCCGCGCCGCCCATTCAATGTATTGCATGACTGGGGGCGGAGACTAGAGGTCAGCAGAGAGCGAAGGGGAGGAGAGGAAAGCCCACCCCCTCCCATCACGGCAAACACCTGGCGTCTGTAACCATGACAACACCTTGGGGCGTCTCTCACTCTTACACGACTCCGCCCCTGTTCTGAGATGTCTATTGGCACCTTTATCCCAACACCGGCGTAGAATTAAAATCCGCCTCCGCCGCGTCAGGAGTGGAGAAGGGCTATGGGTGGGAGGTGCAATTACAATCTGGGATGGGTGGGGGGGGGGGCACAACCAGCCTAGATCCGCCCATGATAAGTTTCCTACGATCCTTTATTAAAGATGTCCGACTCGGCTTCAGTAAATGCCCGCCCCCTATCTCTGTAAATCCCCTAGTTACAATCTCCGCCCTCTTACCAGTCAAAGGTGTTGCTTTAGGAAGACATCAAGGTGGGCGTGACGGAGAACAGGCGAATGATGCGGCTCCTCTAGCTGACTGACTGCAGACTGAACCTACCTCAGAGTGACGCACTAAGTTAACGCCCTCTCGCCGCGCGCTCGCACCTGATTGGTGCGAGCATTTGAATTGCTCTTCAGAGCACATTAGACAGGTAGCGAGAAGGTGTTGTATTGCCTCCTCTCTGCCTGCTTTATCTCAACTGAAGGGTTTTACTGCCCCCTTCACTTTATTTTTGGAGGAGGAACAATGAAATGGCAGCTAGTGTCTGTCAGGAGATCAACGTTTGTTTGTAATGCATGAATGAATTTTATCTGATGGTTCAACTATATTCCCTTATGCTAGTTATGTATGTATCACGTTGTTTGCACTCAGCACTTTTATTAATTCATTTTGCACAGCATGAAATCAGCACATCTATTTAACCGCTTGCCGCCCACCGGCTGTCATATGACAGCCAGGCGGCGTGGCTCTCGTTCTGGGAGGGCGTCATATGACGCCCTGACCTTCCCAGCCCACCAGGGCCCACCGCCGTGTCACTTGGGACCCGATGCACGTGCCCGGCGGCCGCGATGTCTGCCGGGCACCCGCAATTGCCCGGTAACACAGCAAGACCGTGGATCTGTGTGTGTAAACACACAGATCCACGTCCTGTCAGAGGAGAGGAACACCGATCGGTCTCTTCCCCTTGTGAGTCCCCCCCCTACAGTTAGAAACACTCCCTAGGAAACATAATTAACCCCTCAATCACCCCCTAGTGTTAACCCCTTCACTGCCAGTCACATTTAAACAGTAATCAGTGCATTTTTATAGAACGGATCGCTGTATAAATGTGAATGGTCCCAAAAATGTGTCAAAAGTGTCCGATATGATCGCCGCAATATCGCAGTCACGATAAAAATCGCAGATCGCCGCCATTACTAGTAAAAAAAAATAAAAATGCCATAAATCTATCCCCTATTTTGTAGACGCTATAACTTTTGCGCAAACCAATCAATATACGCTTATTGCCATTTTTTTTTTACCAAAAATATGTAGAAGAATACCTATCAGCCTAAACTGAGGAAAAAATGTGTTTAAAAAAAAATAAAAAAATTGGATCATTATTATAGCAAAAAGTAAAAAATAATGCGTTTTTTTTCAAACTTGTCACTATTCTTTTGTTTATAGCGCAAAAAAATAAAAACCGCAGAGGCGATCAAATACCACTAAAAGAAAGCTCTATTTGTGGGGGAAAAAATGATAACAATTTCATTTGGGTACAGTGTTGTATGACCGCGCAATTGTCATTCAAAATGTGACAGCGCTGAAAGCTGAAAAATGGCCTGGGCAGGAAGGGGGTGAAAGTGCACTGGATTGAGGTGGTTAATATTTAGCTATTTCTCAAAGTGTTTGTATATTCACACTTTATGCAGTCTGCTGCTTTCTCCATTTTTTTATCATTTTTTGGATGAATTACCGCTAAGTGCTTGAGTCTGTGCACATTTATCAGATTCTATGTAACCTGTTCCTCTTAAGCCACTCCCACTGTTAGGTGTTATCTCTACATGACCTTCATATTGTGGCCCTTAAATTACTATACTTAACCACTTGCTTACCGGGCACTTAAACCCCCCTCCTATCCAGACCAATTTTCAGCTTTCGGCGCTGACGCACTTTGAATGACAATTGCGTGGTCATACTACACTGTACCCAAATGAAATTTTTATCATTTTTTCACCACAAATAGAGCTTTCTTTTGGTGGTATTTGATCACCTCTGCGGTTTTTACTTTTTATTAAAAAAATGTAAAAAACTGAATTTTTTTTAAAAAAAAAGTTTATTTTTTTATATTTTGTTTTAAAAAATTTTAAACGGGTAATTTTTCTCCTTCATTGATGTACGCTGATGAGGCGGCAGTGATGGGCACTGATGGGCGGCAGTGATGGGCACTGATGGGTGGCAGTGATGGGCACTGATGGGTGGCAGTGATGGGCAGCACTGGCAGGTGGCACTGATTGGCACTACAGGTGGGCATTGATAGGTGGTACTTGTGGGCACTGATAGGTGGTACTTGTGGGCACTGTTAGGTGGCACTGTGGGCACTGTTAGGTGGCACTGTGGGCACTGTTAGGTGGCACTGTGGGCACTGTTAGGTGGCACTGTGGGCACTATTAGGTGGCACTTTTATTGGGCACTGATGAGGCAGATGTGCCTCTTCCACTAAGGGACCGATGTCCCTCACATCCGATCCGGTGATCGGCTTTTTTTTCTACTCGCGCTGTCAGCGTGAGTAAAAAAAAAAACCGATTACCGATCTTTTGTTTACATCATGTGATCAGCTGTCATTGGCTGACAGCTGATCACATGGTAAGGGGCCAGGACCGGCCCCTTACACAGATCGGTGATCAGCCGAGTCTCAGTGACTCGGTGATCACAACGCGCCCGGCGCGCGCCCTGCTGGGCGCGCGCAGGGAGCGTGCACAGGGGAGGACGTCATATGACGTCCTCCCGGGAATGTAGGTCCGCGCTGTAGCCGTCATTCGGCTATAGCGCGGATGCCAAGCGGTTAAAGAGGAGGTCCGGTTAAAAAAAAAAAAAACATTTTAAAAGTCAGCAGCTACAAACACTGTAGCTGCTGACTTTTAATAAGCATACTTACCTGTCCAGGGTACCCGCGATGTCGGCCGCCCGAGGCCGATTCGTCCATCGGATCGGGTCTCAGCGCCGCCATTCAAAGTAAGGAAAACGGGCAGTGGAGACTTGCGGCTTCACTGCCAATTTCCTACTGCGCATGCGCAAGTCGCGCGGCGCTTTGTGAATGGACGGCTGTGTTCTGGGACACACACAGTTCCTAGAACACACCGCGCCACCTTCCCCAGAAGAAACGTGAGGAGCAGAAGACTGAAGATCACCGCGGTATAGGAAGTGGCAGATTAGGACGATCTGCCTAGCAACAGCCATTTCTGGTAAGTAAAATTTTTTTTCAATTTTTTTTTCACATTTTTAGGAGCATTTTGATGCAATTTTTTTTTTTTTTAGGGTGGACCCCCGCTTTAACTACCCCACTACCCCATTGACTTGAGGTTATTGCTGGTCCTGACACCTTGTTAGGGGTTATCATTGCTGGTCCTGACACCGTGCTAGGGGTTATCATTGCTGGTCCTGACACCTTGCCAGGGGTTATCATTGCTGGTCCTGACACCTTGCCAGGGGTTATCATTGCTGGTCCTGACACCTTGCCAGGGGTTATCATTGCTGGTCCTGACACCTTGCCAGGGGTTATCATTGCTGGTCCTGACACCTTGCTAGGGGTTATCATTGCTGGTCCTGACACCTTGCTAGGGGTTATCATTGCTGGTCCTGACACCTTGCTAATGGTTATCATTGCTGGTCCTGACACCTTGCTAGGGGTTATCATTGCTGGTCCTGACACCTTACTAGGGGTTATCATTGCTGGTCCTGACACCTTGCTAGGGGTTATCATTGCTGGTCCTGACACCTTGCTAGGGGTTATCATTGCTGGTCCTGACACCTTGCTAGGGGTTATCATTGCTGGTCCTGACACCTTGCTAGGGGTTATCATTGCTGGTTCTGACACCTTGCTAGGGGTTATCATTGCTGGTCCTGACACCTTGCTAGGGGTTATCATTGCTGGTCCTGACACCTTGCTAGGGGTTATCATTGCTGGTTCTGACACCTTGCCAGGGGTTATCATTGCTGGTCCTGACACCTTGCTAGGGGTTATCATTGCTGGTCCTGACACCTTGCTAGGGGTTATCATTGCTGGTCCTGACACCTTGCTAGGGGTTATCATTGCTGGTCCTGACACCTTGCTAGGGGTTATCATTGCTGGTCCTAACATATGTTGGGGGCTCTTATTGCTGGCTCCAATGGAGCTTCTTTTTCTTCCACAATCTCTTTAGGGTACCTCAAGGCTCTATTCAGCCTATAGAAAGAGGGAAAGGTAACACACTATAGACTGGGAAGAAACACTCCCTGTTGGCCACACCCACATTGTAGCCACGCCCACACACAAAAATTTGGCGCACCAGCTCCCCCACTTATGCTTTCAACACATGCTCAGCACCCCCCAAAAAATTGTTCTGGAGATGCGATGAAGTGATCAGGGCTGCGGCTGACGGAGAGGATTTGTGCATCTCATTCATAACATGGAGATAATGAGGAGAGGGAGGGGTGTGGGATACTGAGACTACCATGGCTGGCTGGTGGCAGTGCAGAGCTGAGGAGGGGGCGCTTACCATGCTGGTCTGAGGTGGAGAGGCCCCTCACCTTGTACATATAAAATCTATGACCCCCTCAACAGTAAATGGGGCTTTGCACAGCAGGCCTGATTTGGAAGGGCCCTTACCCTATAGGACTAAAGAGGAGGGTCCTCTGACAGTGTACAGTAAATTGAAGGCTTGGAAGGAGGGGGCCCCCTCACAGTGCTTAGTTTAGGGGCTTCTTGTAGTGGTAAGGGCCCCTGACAGTGTACAGCAAAGAGAGCCATCACCCTGTATACCTGAGGGGGTAAGGGGCCCCTGAAAGTATACTGTGACCCCTCCCCCCCACCCATCTCCGCCACATATATGTTAATGCCTCTTTTCTTCGTGTATTTAACCACTTGCTTACTAGGCACTTAAACCCCCCCTCCTGTCCAGACCAATTTTCAGCTTTCAACGCTGTCGCACTTTGAATGACAATTGCACGGTCATACAACACTGTACCTAAATGACATTTTTATCATTTTATTTCCACAAATAGAGCTTTTTTTTGGTGGTATTTGATCACCTCTGCGTTTTTTTATTTTTTGTTATAAAATTTTGCAAACAGGTAATTTTTCTCCTTCATTGATGTACGCTGATGAGGTTGCACTGATGGGCACCAATGGGCTGCACTGATGGGCACCGATAGGGCGGCACTGGTGGGCACCGATAGGGCGGCACTTGTGGGCACTGACAGGCGGCACTGGTGGGCACTGATAGGCGGCTCCGGTGTGCACTGAGAGGTGGCACTTAAGGGCATTGATAGGTGGCATTGGTGGGCACTAATAGGTGTCACTGATAGGTGGCACTGATAGGTGGCAGTGATGGGCACTGATAGGTTACACTGATAGGCAGCACTGCTAGGTGGCACTGATGAGGCACTGATTGGCACCACTTGGTGGGCATTGATAGGTGGCACTTGTGGGCATTGATAAGTGGCACTGGTGGGCACTGGCAGGGGGTAATTATTGGCGCAGAGGAGGAGACAGATCTGCCTCCTTCCTCTTCGGGACCGATGTCCCTTGAACATAAGCCGGTGATCGGCTTTTTTTGACAGCGTGAGGAGAAAAAAAAATGATCACGAGCTTTTGTTTACACACGTGATCAGCTGTCATTGGCTGACAGCTGATCATGTGGTAAGGGGCCGATCCGATCGGTGATCACCGGAGTCTTGGTGACTCGGTGATCACAGCGCGCGCCTTGCAGGGGGAGCGCGCAAACGGGAGGACATCCTATGACGGCCTTCTATATAGCCGTCATTCGGCTATAGTGCGGACGGCAAGTGGTTAAAATGTAGGGCCCAATACTGAATGCTATTGGAGGGGAGGGAGGCTTACCCTTTAGTTTTGAGAAAGAGGCACAGCTGATAGTCCGGTACTCAGTATGGTGGGGTGAATCCAAAATGTTAGGAGGTGAGGGGAAATCTTTCCCTTGGAGACACCTGGTCTGGTGACAACTGTCCAATGGGGAGGGGGGATTCCTTTCACTTCCTGTTGTGTTTGTGGGACAAGAAGTCAAAGTTCTCATTACGGGGCTAACTCTTCCCAAAACTAGAATAGCATAGTTGCCAACAGTCCTGATTTTCCCGGGACAATCCCGATTTTGGGACCCTCGTCCCGATTGGAGGCTGTCCCGATTTGGGATTTTCTATAAGGAAAATCAGTAATGTTGTTTTTGGAGCAGCGGGCTCCAGCAAAATGGCCGCTGGCACCGCCGCTCTATCTTCCCCCCAGTGTTGAGTGGAGAGAGGAAGGGGGCTCGATCCATGCAGCCAATGAAGCGGCTTCTTTAGCTGCACGGCCCCTCCCCTCTCCACTGAAGCAAGCAGAAGACACGGCGCCATCGCCGTGTCTTGCCGAACGTTCCCCAGCCCCGTACTGCGCAAGCGCTGCGCCTGCGCAGTACAGGGGGTCCTTCATTGCCAAGGGGAACTTTCTCGGCAGAACACCGGCCGCTCCTGCACTGAGGGGGGTCTGCACTGAGGGGGGGGTCTGCACTAATAGAGGGGGGGGGCTGCACTGAGGGGGGGTCTGCACTAATTGAGGGGGGATCTGCACTAATTGAGGGGGGACTGCACTGAGGGGGGTCTGCACTTATAAGGGGGGGGCGGCTGCACTGAGGGGGGCTGCACTGAGGGGGGCTGCACTAATAGAGGGGGGGCTGCACTGAGGGGGGGTCTGCACTAATAGAGAGGGCTGCACTGAGGGGGGCTGCACTAATAGAGGGGGGCTGCACTGAGGGGGGGTCTGCACTAATAGAGGGGGGCTGCACTAATAGAGGGGGGCTACACTGAGGGGGGGTCTGCACTAAGAGGGGGGGCTGCACTAATAGAGGGAGGTCTGCACTGATGGAGGGGATCTGCACTGATAGAGGGGGTCTGCACTGAGGGGGTCTATACACTCTGCAGGGGGCACCTGATGCAAGGACAGACTCTGCCGGGGGCAACTGATGCAAGGACGGACTCTGCTGGTGGCACCTGATGCAAGGACAGACTCTGCTGGTGGCAGGCGACGTGGCTAGTGACACGCTCAGGGATCCCACTGATTCGGCATTATGGTGAGTTGAATGATTTAATTTTATATTACAATGTAATAATAGAAATAATGCGCTTCAATCACCCTGACACCATAACAACCATGGTGCCGGGATGATTGAAGCGTTAACACCAGGCGTTTGGAGTATCTTTATCTGCTGATTGTTAAACTTTCTAGAATACACATATTTCTATTGTGTAGGATCTGGGGCTGCTGTCCCGTCATTCCCCTCTCCCCCTTTCCTTCTCCCCCTTTCCCTCTCCATCCCTCATTCATTTCAGACTCTAACCACACCCTCTTGAGCCACGCCCATTTGAGCCACGCCCACTTTCCATATAAGCCACACCCACTTTTCACGTAAGCCACGCCCACTTTTCACGTAAGCCACATCCACTTTTCGCACTTCTTTTTTTGCTAAGCCATGCATACAAACGAATGCCCCACCCCCTAATTATTGTACGGCTCCGCCTACAGCCAAAAAAGTGTCCCACATATTTTTTTTGCAATGTTGGCAACTATGGAATAGAAACATAGAAACAATAGAAAAGTGATGGCAGAAAAAGACTGAGTAGTCCAATCGAGTCTGCCCTCTTCTTTTTTTTGGGGGGGGGTTTGGGTTCTGGATCCCGTCCCACAGAGACAACAGGAAGTCAAAGGAATTCACCCCCCCCCCCTTAGACAGTTGTCACCAGACCCAAGGGTACTTCCTGTTTGATAAATCTGTTGTCACTAGAACAGGAAGTGAGGGAGAATTATTCCTCTAACAACATCATAAATAGCAGTAGAAACCCAGCAGAGATTCTTATCCTTCCCTACTCCATCCAACTAAATAAGGAATAAATATTCTGGCTGGACATTCACTGCTTCCCAAGTGGTAGTGAAGTCTTTTTAGAAGTGCAGACAGGCAGGACTTTTTATGACGGCAGAAACTTTGTCTCATAGATTGGTGTCCCGGCCTGTATCTTATACCTAAGAATGTTCAAGGAGGAAGCAGTCAGCTCAGAGCTCTCTGTTCTGTTTAATATATTTGTCCAGCCAAAATCATTATTTTTTTATTTTTATAGTTTTGGATGGAGTGGGGAAGGATTAGAACTCCTGTCAGGTTTTTACTGCACTAATTCTATGATACCCTAAAGAGATCCTGTCACCAGACTGTTCCTTACAGCAACAATCTTCCCAATAGATTATATGTACATCTAACATATTTTTCCCCAGATATTTTACCTGTAAAAACCATTGCCAAAGGGCTCCGCATACAATGCAATGAATATTCAGTGTCAGAGACAACAGGATAAAGTCAGAGACTACGATCATGATACAAGAGACAGTCAGAGACTACAGAAATGATACAAGAGATGGTCAGAGACTACAGACATGATACAAGAGATGGTCAGAGACTACAAACATGATACAAGAGACGGTCAGAGACTACAGACATGATACAAGAGACAGTCAGAGACTACAGATATGATACAAGAGACAGTCAGAGACTACAAACATGATACAAGAGACAGTCAGAGACTACAAACATGATACAAGAGACAGTCAGATACTACAAACATTACAAACATGATACAAGAGACAGTCAGAGACTACAGACATGATACAAGAGACGGTCAGAGACTACAGACATGATACAAGAGACGGTCAGAGACATGATTCAAGAGATGATCATAAACTGCAGACATGATTCAAGAGATGATCAGGGACAGTGAACAGGATACAAGAGATGATCAGGGACAGTGAACAGGATACAAGAGATGATCAGGGACAGTGAACAGAATACAAGAGATGATCAGGGACTATGAATATGCTGCAGTAGTGGGTCAAAGACTGTAAACATGCTACAGGAGCCATTTAGGAGACTCTGGATATGCTTCACTAGACAATAATAGACTGGAGACATATTACATGGGACTGCTATAACAGAGCAATAGGCAAATACAGATCAGTGCCTGCAGGGGCCCTGAGGGCTGCACAGAAAATGCCAAATAGCTGCAGGTTGGGGGCCTGAGATCTATGGTATTCCCCTTCGCTTTTCTCCTGGCTGCTACATTAAAGGTTAGGTGGGGAGGTGGAGGAGCTGGGTCATCACAGGCAGTAATAAGACCCTTCCAAAGGAAGAGAAGGGTATGGCGTGTAAGGAGAGAGGGGCTGTGGTAGGAGATTGACACTTTCTGCATTCATCAAAATTTTTTGCGTGTTCAGAGGCACATTTCAAGTCAATGAAAGTTATTAATGAAAAGGAAAACACTGCAAGTATGCATTTACAGTGCTTGATTTTGGTGCTTTTACCTGCATATTCTGGTAATAGGGTCTCACCTCTTCTAAAAAGATCTCAGAGAAGCAAAGTATCCCCTGTGGTCACATTGGAGGTTCATAAAGTATTTGTCTTGTTTGTCTGCAGCTTCATTGGAACAATATGAAGAAGCTCTCCACTATTGCTTTGGGTGTAGAAAGGACCTGCAGTGAGCCTCTGTTTTTCACAATGAAAAGTCATTTTGTAATGAAAAAGCTGCTCAGCTATTATTTTCTCCACAATGGAGTTTTTTGCCTCTTTGGCCAGGACTACCTCCTCCTAAGCGTGTGGAGTTTCCAGGTTAAAGGTGATAGCAGGTATGGTTAGTGATCAAAATATTGATCAAAAGAGGGGAGACTGTAATGGAAATTTGTAAGTTCTGTATATAATTGTATTGTATTTTGTATGTATTGCACATTGCCCTCACTGTGCACACGGCACTAATAATGTTTTCAGTAAATGTTTACATTCTTTCGAGTCCTGATTAGAATAAGCCTGCCTATGTAACTCCCCTTGTTACCATAAACCTACAATTGTAATATTAATGTGATACCTACGTAATCATGTGCATAAAACCTTCAATTGCGTCATAATAAAGCAGAACAGTAATTTGGAAAGATGCTGAGCGTATCTTTTGTGTCTGTTCCCTACTGCAGTAGTTATTAATTTGGAACCACTAATCAATATGAGGATAGGAGTTGCCTATCATCAATTTAACCGAGTCAGTATTGGGAATCTACACACCGCACAGCCCAAGATCACTCATGCATCTGGGCCCACCATGGACCACCCCAGTATCCACGCCATCTCATCACCCCCCATTTACAGTCCGACCAATAAACATATATCTCCCACCCCTACCCCCTCTTTTTTAGTGATCACCCCCCAACCCTGCCCAAAAAGAAAGCTCACCGACGAGGCAGGAGAGGGGGGAGACACAGACACAAAAAGGAGGGAGAAATTGCGCAGACTGTAAAAATCTTCAACCTCTCTGATCACACCTTATCCATGCCTGAAAAATCTCTACTAGCACGCGGGCTCACCTTCTCCCCCACAGCATCTCCCAACCCTTTCACTCTCTTCTTGGATCTCAATAGGTTCATTCGAAATATCACCATCAAACGATATTTCAACATTCAAGACACTAAGAAAGGTAATGGTACCCCAAACATTACCCCAAACACTACTCCATATACTACTAATGACCACGCTGAATGCAGTACTACTACAGAAGACTTCTCCACCCTAGGACCCGCAGAACTCATAGCCCTAGACCAGTTGGAAGATCTCTACATTGACGACCAGATTGAATCTCTAACTCAACATCCACCTACCTCTCCACCCATCTTACACACTAATTTCAAACCGAAATCTAACTTTTATCCCACATTTGCCAAAGGACCTTACGTCCAGACCTTCTATCAGGTTGTATATGCTGATATACTACGAATGTGTCAAATGTCCAACTCACGTTCCAATCCACCATCTAACTTAACCCCAGCAGAACGCACGGCTCTTAAATCACTCAGCAACAACAGACAACTGGTTATTAAGCCCGCAGATAAAGGAGGTGGTATTGTAGTCCAGAACTGTGCAGACTACATGCTGGAACAACTAGACTCCTATCGGACACATCCACATACAAAAAACTTTCCGGAGATCCCTTACCCAAATTCTCTATTGAAGCTCACAACCTAATAGATCGAGCACAAGCAGATGGTATAGTTACTGCATCTGAAGCCTCATTTCTTAAACACGACTTTTACAAAAGGCCCTACTTTTACCACCTTCCGAAAGTGCACAAAGACCCCACACACCCTCCTGGTAGACCAATAGTGGCGGCCATGGAAAGCGTAACTAGCTACTTCTCTATCTACATTGATCATTTTCTACAAGGTATAGTACAGAACCTACCTTCCTACATTAAAGACAGCATCCACCTTCTGAACATGCTACGATACTACTCCTGGGAACCGACATACCGCTGGCTCTCGCTAGATGTGGTCTCACTATACACGTCCATTCCCCATAAAATTGGTTTACAAGCTGTACGACACTACCTCAACAATGATCCATCACTCAACCCACGTCAGAACCAATTCTTACTGGAAATACTAGAATTCTGCCTAACCCACAATTATTTTGAATCCCACGGAGACTTCTATATTCAAACAAAAGGAACTGCCATGGGGGCCAATTTTGCCCCCAGCTACGCGAACCTTACCATGGGTTACTGGGAGCTACAATATATACACAACAATAACCCATATGCACCCCACATAGTCTATTATGGGCGCTACATAGATGACGTAGTCATTATCTGGGATGGTCCAGAAACCACCATCCTACCCTTCGTCCAACACTGCAACAACAACTCCATGGGTCTATCATTCACATCAGTCACAGACAATAACAAACTGGCCTTTTTGGATCTGGAACTCTTCCACTATGAAAACACCATCTGCGCCCAGAATTATACAAAATCCACCTCAGGAAATTCTTACCTACACTTTAACAGTTGCCATCACCCACGATGGGTTAAAAACATCCCAAAAAGCCAGTTCTGCCGCCTGAAACACAATTGCACGCGCCTACAGGACTATGAAACACACGGCCTACTACTCAAAGCCAAATTCAAAGACAAGGGTTATCCAGACCACATCATAGAAGATTCCTTCCAATACTATCTCAGTGAAAACGCGAAGGACAAGAGACAAACCAGTACAGATGACACTACCCAACCCGTCAGATTTGTGACACAATACCACAACAGATTTAAGCAAATGGAAAAGATCTTCACCAAACACTGGTCCATTCTGCGTGAGGATCCGCATCTAAAACCCACCATAAGTGATAAACCACTGGTCACCTACAGACGGGCTAAGAATATAAAGGCCCAAATAGCACCAAGCAAAGTGAAAACAGCACGCCCCACCGCCAGTGCCCCTTAACCTTCTTTAACATCAAAGGCATGTATCAATGTAGGAAGCCCCTCTGCCTCACATGCGCCCATGTTACACATAGGCAAAAAGACTTCCACCATAAGGGTAAACTATATGTCATCCCCGACTTCTTCAATTGTGGTTCAGATTATGTGGTCTATTGCCTCACATGCCCCTGCGGCCTACTATACGTAGGCCGCACTATACGCCCGCTCCGCAAAAGGTTTGGTGAGCATCGTAACCTTGTAGAGAAGGGCATTGACAAGCATAGTGTACCAAGACATTTTAAAGAACATCATGGACAAACATCTTCAGGGCTACGCGTGTGGGTTATTGAGTCTATTCCACCCACCCTCCCTACCGCTGAACGCTACAAAAGGTTGTGTGAAAGAGAAAACTACTGGATATACACACTGGACACTTTATCGCCAGGAGGCCTCAATGAAGGCATTGAAATTAACATTTTGCTGTGACCCCAACCATATCCCTGCCTCATCACATCATCTCATCTCAATTCACCACGTATTGTTTCATCCATTGTCCTACCTGTTGTCTCATTTATTGTTTTATCCATCATCTAGTCACTACCCCATTAACTTACAGTCTACGTGGAGCACGTGTATGGGTATACCCGTCTCCCACCCATTACCCCTATCCACATAGCCCTAGTGTACAACACATACCATTTTTATTTTTATTCCTGTCTTTATTTTCTATTTCTATTTATTTTTATTCTTATTAAAAAATATTTTATTTTTAATTTCCTTATTTTTATATTTTTATATATATATATATATATATATATATATATATTTTTTTTTTTTTTTTTTATTTATTTATTTTATTTTTTTTTATTTATTTGTAATTGTATTTGTATTTTTATTTTTACATATATATATATATTTATATTTATCTTTATTTTTATTTATAATTCTATATATTTTTATTATTTTTACTTTTATTTATTTATTTCCCAGTATTTCCCATAACATTCCTCTCATTCCCAAATACCCGTCTGGAAACACACTCCCCCCCTTCTTTTGTCCCAATCTTACGCGTCATTTAAATGTGTATATATGTGTATGTGTGTGTGAAGGGATCCTTTTTAAACGGTTCTTTGTGTTTACACACGTATATACGTTGTACATGTTTTATCCCTTTTCCATCATTGCGTCATTTCTTCTCATATATACCACCAATCTCCCCTATAATTATATACCTATTTAATTATATACCATTTTCTGCATTTTTGTATTCCCTTCCCATATATGTTGACGTGTATGTATATATGTATATATATAGATATGTGTGTATGTATGTGTATGTATATGTATGTATATATATGTATATATATATATGTATATATATTTTGTTCCCGTCCACTATGATCAATACAACATTCCTCTTCCTATAGACCGCCTTCTCCTTACCCCACATTCCATATACACACATATATGTTCTTACCACAACACACTCATTTGCATATCTCCTTTTTCTCCCCCCTCCTCACTCCCCGCCCTGCCCACTCCCCGTCTCCCTTCACTCCCCTTCCACATTGTGTACACCCCATCTCCATGGTTACCGACGTGCCCAATCATTATACATAGTCCCGCCCTCCTCTCAATTACCTCTCCACCCCTCCCATTGCCTATAGTATAAATTCCCACACTGAATATGGCCACCAGCATAGCCTGATGAAGGAGCACGCATGCTCCGAACGCGAAGCACCGCCCGCCTCACCCCGCTCCCGGAAGTGAAGACGCAGGTCAGCACAGCGCTCCACGGAGGATCCATGACCGATATCCTGGCCGCCCGAAAGGCTCTGAGGACCCTCGGCACCACCGGAACAGCTACCAGGACCCAGGTTACAGGACTCACATCCCAGGAACCCCTCCACTGGCCCGTGACACCCACATCCCCCGAGAGCACGCGGATGAAACTACTTTACATGCTTGTTTTTAGCAACTCAAATGTGAGTGTTTTTATCTATTGTAATAAATATTTTTAACATACATGCTGCACTTAGAGGGCGCCGTCCTTCTTTCTTTTTTATTTGTTCCAGAGCTTCTTCTAGCTTTTATAGACTGGCTGCCTTCCATTTATTCAGCATCATTTTATCCTTACATGGACTAATACCCGAACTTGTTGTGAAACATTAACTACCACCATCAAGTTCCCCCTCTCAGGAACCCCCAACCCACCCCCTTCCCCCCACCATTTTTAGTTATATGTACTCGGCTACCTCCATTGTGCGCCATATTAACCCCTTGATCGTTTTTTTTATGGCCCCCCTAATAAAAAGGGTGTTCTGGGGTCCCACACTAGTGCTCCAGTGTCCAGATGTGAAAACAGCTGCTCAGTGTCCTCTCCTTACACACAATCTAGTTGGCATTTCATTCTAGTAACAAACCCATCTACACAAACAAATATTTGGCATCCAAGTAGGCCCCCAAAAATGTGTGAAAATGCAATGGTGTTCTAGAGGCCGAAAGAAAAATGTTTGATACGAACGAATAATGGGCCCATGAACATTAAAGTTGACCTTTTGAAACGTTACAATTACTAAAAGCATATGGAGCAGAACGAACGGAATAAAGACAGAAAGAATAGGAACACAGCACAACTACTTACTTTTTTGCAGCACTCTCCGGATCTTTCGGTACTGCTCTGGCTCTCTCAACTTCAGGTCCGACCACCGCTTCCTGAGCTGATCTTTAGACCTTCGTACCCCGAAATTCCGCTCAAGACTCCTGACCACTTTCGACATGATCTTGGCCTTTCGGATGTTCGGGTTGGGGTAAGGCCCATATTTTCCGTCATAGTCGGACTTCTTCATGATGTCGATCATCTCCAACATCTCCCCAAACGACATATTTGTGGCCTTAAAACGTCTCCTTCTGGATCGGGACGTGCCTGGATCCGGGCTTTCCTCCTCCTCCTCCTCGTTGTTTGAATTAGCACACACCTGCTGTAACTCCACCATGTGCTCTTCACCCACTGCGCCGAACGAAAAGGGGCGGGGAATAGACTAGAAAGAACGTCAGGGGCGGGCGGAGTTACACGCATGCGCAGTGTGTATAAAGCGTAACACGCGTGCGTATTACGTAAGATCTGTGAGCGGAGGAAGGAGCATAGGACGCGCCGATCGTAAGAACGAAGGTAAGAGCCAAACTTGTGCCTATACTGCTTCTAGATTGAGGCCTATATTGTAACAAGATTAGGAGAGTTTTGTCTGACATTAGGCTTTGTCTTGTGTTGTGTCTTGCAGTGAACATGGATATCTTAATGAAAGATAATGACTTCATGTCAGTATTCATAGATATGCTAAGTGAGCTGCCCTGTCTGTGGGAGATTACCCACCCCCATTTCAAGAACCAAGCAAAGAGGAAGGCAGCACTGGAGCAATTGTGTGAATTTGTGAAGCAGGTGATCCCCACGGCAGACATCACTTATTTAAAGATTTTCATTGGTGGCCTGAGGAGCACATATCTGAGGGAGCGCAAGAAAGTCCAGGATTCACAGAGATCTGGAGCAGCAGATGACATCTATGTCCCCAGGATGTTGTACTATGACAGGCTGCACTTTCTGGCAGGCCAGACTGAACCCAGGTCATCCCTCTCCAGTCTTCCTTCCATGCTTCCTTCCCCCCCGGCTGAGGCTTCTGATGCCCAACCTGGGCCTTCCAGGCCACATGTGGAGGAGCCCAGATTGAGCCAGGTATAGCATTCCTCTAAATATTTCTGCTTGTCCAATCAAGATGATAACTAGATGTCAGTTGGGAGTACTAATTTAGGATTGTGATTGATGATGCAAAACATTACAACCATGTCCCTTTTTCATACACAGGGAAGTCTCAGCCAGGAGGTGGCCGGGCCGAGTCGGCTGGCTGATATCAAGGTCCCTCCACCCCCCCTGAAAAGAGAAAGTGGCAGTAAGACGAGTACCCTAGAGGAGGCGGCTATAGCATTCTTTTGGAGGGCTACAGAGGTCCTGGGAGCACCCCACACCAGGCAGGAGAACATTGCTGCATTCATAGCATATAAAATGCAGAGGATGGAGGAGGGCCAAAAAGCCTTGTGTGAGGCCCTCATATCGGAGGCTCTGGAGAAAGGTATGAGGGGCCAAATTACACCTCACACACAGCTTTGGGATGGTCCTCCTCCTCCTCCTCCCTCTCCTCCAGGTCCTCCCAGTCCTCCTCCAGGTCCTCCCAGTCCTCCTCCTCCTCCTCCAGGTCCTACTCCTCCTCCTGCCACATCTCCAACTGCACAGCCACAGCCCGGAAGGAAGCGTGGAAGGAAGACCAGACAGTGATTGCCCTGGGTTCAGTCTGGTTGGCCAAAAGATGCAGCCTCTTGTGGTACCACAGCCTGGGGACACAGATGTCATCTGCTGCTATCCGGATCTCTGCGAATTCTGGACCAGACTGCCCTCCCTTACATATGGACTCCTCAGGCCACCAATTTTGATGTTGAAGAATTGATGTCTGCCGTGGGGGTCCCAGGCTTCGCTAATTTCTCCTGTTGATCCAGTGTTGCCTTCCTCTTTGTTTGGTTCTGATACCTTAATAAAGGATTTTTGTTTTGAATTATACTCTCCTATGTGTTTTACTTCAAAAATGACAGTTGGTTTGTGAGGATTCAGGTACATTTCAAATATACAATGTGAAATGAACAAGGGACACCAACACCAAACAATCTCCTTGAGATTAAATAATAAAAGATATCAATGTTGTTGGGGTAACTTGACACACAAAACACACACAAAAATATTCTGGAGTAAAAATAAAAATAACATTGAACAAAGATCAGCCTTGGAAAAAATCCAAACATTAAAGAAAAAAAAAGGCTGAAAATCCCCCAAAAAAATTAAAAAAAAACTGTCAGATGTGACAACTAATAACAATATATTGAGGGAATCCCACTAAAAAAACACAAATAAAACTTTGTGAGAAGTGTGTGTGAATATGAGCAGCAAAACGACTTAATTCTTGTCACATTATAAAGAAGAAGAGAGTGCGCTGTATTAAACCATTTTTAACATTGCAGCGTGACGAAAGTGCTGTATCCATTACGAACGCTAAGTTTATCAGAACGAGCTGTCCCGTGTCGGAATTTCTTCTGAGCATGCGTGGCACTTTGTGTGTCGGAACAGGCCACACACGGTCGGAATTGACGCGATCGGATTTTGTTGTCTGAAAATTTTATCTCCTGCTCTCCAACTTTGTGTGTCGGAAAATCCAATGGAAAATGTCCGATGGCGCCCACACACGGTCGGAATTTCCGACAACACGCTCCGATCGGACATTGTCCATCGGAAAAACCGACCGTGTGTACGGGGCATAAGAGTCTTTTAGTTGAATCAAATGGTCAAAAGTGAAACTGTCTAGAGAATTGATTCTTTCTACTCTTTTGTCAACTTTAACCAAAAGATTACAAGCCTGCCCACCACGACAAGGTAGACTCTTTTAGGGAAGGCCCTACACTAAACTACACTATGCTAACCTACTCAATGCTAGTCATCCTATCTTTAGTATTGGATACCTGTTTGAATTAGGCCCTATCCTATAACCTTCTTCCTGCTTTACAGATTTGTTTACTAAAATCCACATAAGAGCAATCCTTTCCTTACACAAAATAGACATCAGATTTGGAATGGCTGATACTGTTACAATATGGCGGGTGATGTGGTGGTCAGCAATGATCATCTTAAATTTCCTTACACATTTTCCCCTTCTTTGATCATTGTTGAGCACTCTTCCATATAAATTCATCCACATTAGCCTGAAATAACGCAGGTGAAGTGTAAAAGATGGGAAGAGTCCCCAAGATGTGTCTATTACCTGATCAGATCTGTAGAGACACTAGGGGTATTGCCACCGATCTTCCACACATATTCTCACCTACTGATCCTCTAATGCAGATGGATGCACATACATTTGTCCCTTACTAGCCTACCAATTAAAAGGCAGTGTCCTTTCCTGTCTTCACACAGACCTAGACAGGTAAGTTCTCATATAGATCGGAGACATGTCCCCGCCAGGAATGGAAAGGAATAGTACAAAGCCTTTAAACAATCATCCAGCTTTACAGAAGCTCACACTCTAACTAATTATGAAATAAGATGAATTCAGTGCTTCTTATTCTGGCCCAACTGGTGGCGTCCAGCTCCGGGTGGGTTCCAGGTGCAAACCAACATCCAGCTGCAAACTCCAGGTTTCTTTCACTAACCTGACACTGAGATTTGAGCGGGTTAAGTTGACATTCCTCCTGAAGGTCCCTCCTTCAAGTAGCGGGAGGCCGATCCCCAACCCCCCTCCAGCCGGTACAGCATAAGGACCCAAAGATGAAGGCGGTACCCTACCCAGAGATCTCATCAACAGCTATGGGTCAGCAGAGAAATCTCTAGACTCGTGGCCTGGCCAATCAAGTTGCCCCCTTCACACACTGAATAGCATTTTTCCAACATCACCCTAAACATCAGTCAGCCTTCTTACTTTCCAGATTTCTTTACCAAGCTGTACAGTACTATTATTATGGATTTCTAAAGCAACAACAGTATATGCAGTACTTTAAAAGGAGACAGTACATTTACAATACAATTCAAGATGACTCAATACAATTTACTGATCCCCCAGTGCAGATGGGTGCTCATACATTTGTCCCTTACTAGCCTTCCTTTTAAAAGGCTGTGCATCTTCGTTCACTCAACAAGATGTATACACAGGCAAGCTAACTTGTAGATCATAGAAATCTTCTCAACATGAAAGCTACAAAAATTGAAATACTATCAACATGCAAACCATCATGCAAAACAACGTAATATATATAATATATACCTGTAACTGTCTGTATCTTTTTGTTTTTATATAGATAGATAGAAAGATATCTATCTATATATGTATTTTTATTTTCTGTCCGTAATAAATCTAAGAGTCTTTGAGTTGAATCAAATGGTCAAAAGTGAAACTGTCTAGAGAATTGATTCTTTCTACTCTTTTGTCAACTTTAACCAAAAGATTACAAGCCTGCCCACCACGACAAGGTAGACTCTTTTAGGGAAGGCCCTACACTAAACTACACTATGCTAACCTACTCAATGCTAGTCATCCTATCTTTAGTATTGGATACCTGTTTGAATTAGGCCCTATCCTATAACCTTCTTCCTGCTTTACAGATTTGTTTACTAAAATCCACATAAGAGCAATCCTTTCCTTACACAAAATAGACATCAGATTTGGAATGGCTGATACTGTTACAATATGGCGGGTGATGTGGTGGTCAGCAATGATCATCTTAAATTTCCTTACACATTTTGCCCTTCTTTGATCATTGTTGAGCACTCTTCCATATAAATTCATCCACATTAGCCTGAAATAACGCAGGTGAAGTGTAAAAGATGGGAAGAGTCCCCAAGATGTGTCTATTACCTGATTAGATCTGTAGAGACACTAGGGGTATTGCCACCGATCTTCCACACATATTCTCACCTACTGATCCTCTAATGCAGATGGATGCACATACATTTGTCCCTTACTAGCCTACCAATTAAAAGGCAGTGTCCTTTCCTGTCTTCACACAGACCTAGACAGGTAAGTTCTCATATAGATCGGAGACATGTCCCCGCCAGGAATGGAAAGGAATAGTACAAAGCCTTTAAACAATCATCCAGCTTTACAGAAGCTCACACTCTAACTAATTATGAAATAAGATGAATTCAGTGCTTCTTATTCTGGCCCAACTGGTGGCGTCCAGCTCCGGGTGGGTTCCAGGTGCAAACCAACATCCAGCTGCAAACTCCAGGTTTCTTTCACTAACCTGACACTGAGATTTGAGCGGGTTAAGTTGACATTCCTCCTGAAGGTCCCTCCTTCAAGTAGCGGGAGGCCGATCCCCAACCCCCCTCCAGCCGGTACAGCATAAGGACCCAAAGATGAAGGCGGTACCCTACCCAGAGATCTCATCAACAGCTATGGGTCAGCAGAGAAATCTCTAGACTCGTGGCCTGGCCAATCAAGTTGCCCCCTTCACACACTGAATAGCATTTTTCCAACATCACCCTAAACATCAGTCAGCCTTCTTACTTTCCAGATTTCTTTACCAAGCTGTACAGTACTATTATTATGGATTTCTAAAGCAACAACAGTATATGCAGAACTTTAAAAGGAGACAGTACATTTACAATACAATTCAAGATGACTCAATACAATTTACTGATCCCCCAGTGCAGATGGGTGCTCATACATTTGTCCCTTACTAGCCTTCCTTTTAAAAGGCTGTGCATCTTCGTTCACTCAACAAGATGTATACACAGGCAAGCTAACTTGTAGATCATAGAAATCTTCTCAACATGAAAGCTACAAAAATTGAAATACTATCAACATGCAAACCATCATGCAAAACAACGTAATATATATAATATATACCTGTAACTGTCTGTATCTTTTTGTTTTTATATAGATAGATAGAAAGATATCTATCTATATATGTATTTTTATTTTCTGTCCGTAATAAATCTAAGAGTCTTTGAGTTGAATCAAATGGTCAAAAGTGAAACTGTCTAGAGAATTGATTCTTTCTACTCTTTTGTCAACTTTAACCAAAAGATTACAAGCCTGCCCACCACGACAAGGTAGACTCTTTTAGGGAAGGCCCTACACTAAACTACACTATGCTAACCTACTCAATGCTAGTCATCCTATCTTTAGTATTGGATACCTGTTTGAATTAGGCCCTATCCTATAACCTTCTTCCTGCTTTACAGATTTGTTTACTAAAATCCACATAAGAGCAATCCTTTCCTTACACAAAATAGACATCAGATTTGGAATGGCTGATACTGTTACAATATGGCGGGTGATGTGGTGGTCAGCAATGATCATCTTAAATTTCCTTACACATTTTGCCCTTCTTTGATCATTGTTGAGCACTCTTCCATATAAATTCATCCACATTAGCCTGAAATAACGCAGGTGAAGTGTAAAAGATGGGAAGAGTCCCCAAGATGTGTCTATTACCTGATTAGATCTGTAGAGACACTAGGGGTATTGCCACCGATCTTCCACACATATTCTCACCTACTGATCCTCTAATGCAGATGGATGCACATACATTTGTCCCTTACTAGCCTACCAATTAAAAGGCAGTGTCCTTTCCTGTCTTCACACAGACCTAGACAGGTAAGTTCTCATATAGATCGGAGACATGTCCCCGCCAGGAATGGAAAGGAATAGTACAAAGCCTTTAAACAATCATCCAGCTTTACAGAAGCTCACACTCTAACTAATTATGAAATAAGATGAATTCAGTGCTTCTTATTCTGGCCCAACTGGTGGCGTCCAGCTCCGGGTGGGTTCCAGGTGCAAACCAACATCCAGCTGCAAACTCCAGGTTTCTTTCACTAACCTGACACTGAGATTTGAGCGGGTTAAGTTGACATTCCTCCTGAAGGTCCCTCCTTCAAGTAGCGGGAGGCCGATCCCCAACCCCCCTCCAGCCGGTACAGCATAAGGACCCAAAGATGAAGGCGGTACCCTACCCAGAGATCTCATCAACAGCTATGGGTCAGCAGAGAAATCTCTAGACTCGTGGCCTGGCCAATCAAGTTGCCCCCTTCACACACTGAATAGCATTTTTCCAACATCACCCTAAACATCAGTCAGCCTTCTTACTTTCCAGATTTCTTTACCAAGCTGTACAGTACTATTATTATGGATTTCTAAAGCAACAACAGTATATGCAGAACTTTAAAAGGAGACAGTACATTTACAATACAATTCAAGATGACTCAATACAATTTACTGATCCCCCAGTGCAGATGGGTGCTCATACATTTGTCCCTTACTAGCCTTCCTTTTAAAAGGCTGTGCATCTTCGTTCACTCAACAAGATGTATACACAGGCAAGCTAACTTGTAGATCATAGAAATCTTCTCAACATGAAAGCTACAAAAATTGAAATACTATCAACATGCAAACCATCATGCAAAACAACGTAATATATATAATATATACCTGTAACTGTCTGTATCTTTTTGTTTTTATATAGATAGATAGAAAGATATCTATCTATATATGTATTTTTATTTTCTGTCCGTAATAAATCTAAGAGTCTTTGAGTTGAATCAAATGGTCAAAAGTGAAACTGTCTAGAGAATTGATTCTTTCTACTCTTTTGTCAACTTTAACCAAAAGATTACAAGCCTGCCCACCACGACAAGGTAGACTCTTTTAGGGAAGGCCCTACACTAAACTACACTATGCTAACCTACTCAATGCTAGTCATCCTATCTTTAGTATTGGATACCTGTTTGAATTAGGCCCTATCCTATAACCTTCTTCCTGCTTTACAGATTTGTTTACTAAAATCCACATAAGAGCAATCCTTTCCTTACACAAAATAGACATCAGATTTGGAATGGCTGATACTGTTACAATATGGCGGGTGATGTGGTGGTCAGCAATGATCATCTTAAATTTCCTTACACATTTTGCCCTTCTTTGATCATTGTTGAGCACTCTTCCATATAAATTCATCCACATTAGCCTGAAATAACGCAGGTGAAGTGTAAAAGATGGGAAGAGTCCCCAAGATGTGTCTATTACCTGATTAGATCTGTAGAGACACTAGGGGTATTGCCACCGATCTTCCACACATATTCTCACCTACTGATCCTCTAATGCAGATGGATGCACATACATTTGTCCCTTACTAGCCTACCAATTAAAAGGCAGTGTCCTTTCCTGTCTTCACACAGACCTAGACAGGTAAGTTCTCATATAGATCGGAGACATGTCCCCGCCAGGAATGGAAAGGAATAGTACAAAGCCTTTAAACAATCATCCAGCTTTACAGAAGCTCACACTCTAACTAATTATGAAATAAGATGAATTCAGTGCTTCTTATTCTGGCCCAACTGGTGGCGTCCAGCTCCGGGTGGGTTCCAGGTGCAAACCAACATCCAGCTGCAAACTCCAGGTTTCTTTCACTAACCTGACACTGAGATTTGAGCGGGTTAAGTTGACATTCCTCCTGAAGGTCCCTCCTTCAAGTAGCGGGAGGCCGATCCCCAACCCCCCTCCAGCCGGTACAGCATAAGGACCCAAAGATGAAGGCGGTACCCTACCCAGAGATCTCATCAACAGCTATGGGTCAGCAGAGAAATCTCTAGACTCGTGGCCTGGCCAATCAAGTTGCCCCCTTCACACACTGAATAGCATTTTTCCAACATCACCCTAAACATCAGTCAGCCTTCTTACTTTCCAGATTTCTTTACCAAGCTGTACAGTACTATTATTATGGATTTCTAAAGCAACAACAGTATATGCAGTACTTTAAAAGGAGACAGTACATTTACAATACAATTCAAGATGACTCAATACAATTTACTGATCCCCCAGTGCAGATGGGTGCTCATACATTTGTCCCTTACTAGCCTTCCTTTTAAAAGGCTGTGCATCTTCGTTCACTCAACAAGATGTATACACAGGCAAGCTAACTTGTAGATCATAGAAATCTTCTCAACATGAAAGCTACAAAAATTGAAATACTATCAACATGCAAACCATCATGCAAAACAACGTAATATATATAATATATACCTGTAACTGTCTGTATCTTTTTGTTTTTATATAGATAGATAGAAAGATATCTATCTATATATGTATTTTTATTTTCTGTCCGTAATAAATCTAAGAGTCTTTGAGTTGAATCAAATGGTCAAAAGTGAAACTGTCTAGAGAATTGATTCTTTCTACTCTTTTGTCAACTTTAACCAAAAGATTACAAGCCTGCCCACCACGACAAGGTAGACTCTTTTAGGGAAGGCCCTACACTAAACTACACTATGCTAACCTACTCAATGCTAGTCATCCTATCTTTAGTATTGGATACCTGTTTGAATTAGGCCCTATCCTATAACCTTCTTCCTGCTTTACAGATTTGTTTACTAAAATCCACATAAGAGCAATCCTTTCCTTACACAAAATAGACATCAGATTTGGAATGGCTGATACTGTTACAATATGGCGGGTGATGTGGTGGTCAGCAATGATCATCTTAAATTTCCTTACACATTTTGCCCTTCTTTGATCATTGTTGAGCACTCTTCCATATAAATTCATCCACATTAGCCTGAAATAACGCAGGTGAAGTGTAAAAGATGGGAAGAGTCCCCAAGATGTGTCTATTACCTGATTAGATCTGTAGAGACACTAGGGGTATTGCCACCGATCTTCCACACATATTCTCACCTACTGATCCTCTAATGGAGATGGATGCACATACATTTGTCCCTTACTAGCCTACCAATTAAAAGGCAGTGTCCTTTCCTGTCTTCACACAGACTTAGACAGGTAAGTTCTCATATAGATCGGAGACATGTCCCCGCCAAGAATGGAAAGGAATAGTACAAAGCCTTTAAACAATCATCCAGCTTTACAAAAGCTCACACTCTAACTAAATATGAAATAAGATGAATTCAGTGCTTCTTATTCTGGCCCAACTGGTGGCGTCCAGCTCCGGGTGGGTTCCAGGTGCAAACCAACATCCAGCTCCAAACTCCAGGTTTCTTTCACTAACCTGACACTGAGATTTGAGCGGGTTAAGTTGACATTCCTCCTGAAGGTCCCTCCTTCAAGTAGCGGGAGGCCGATCCCCAACCCCCCTCCAGCCGGTACAGCACAAGGACCCAAAGATGAAGGCGGTACCCTACCCAGAGATCTCATCAAAACTATGGGTCAACAGAGAAATCTCCAGACTCGTGGCCTGGCCAATCAAGTTGCCCCCTTCACACACTAAATAGCATCTTTCCAACATCACCCTAAACATCAGTCAACCTTCTTACTTTCCAGATTTCTTTACCAAGCTGTACAGTACTATTATTAAGGATTTCTTAAGCAACAACAGTATATGCAGAACTTTAAAAGGAGACAGTATATTTACAATACAATTCAAGATGACTCAATACAATTTACTAATCCCCCAGTGAAGATGGATGCAGATACATTTGTCCCTTACTAGCCTACCTTTTAAAAGGCCGTGTATCTTCATTCACTCAACAAGATGTATACACAGGCAAGCTAAATTGTAGATTATAGAAATCTTCTCAACATGAAAACGAGAAAAATTAAAATACTACCAACATGCAAACACACATGCAAACCAACGTGATATATATATAATATATACCTGTAACTGTCTGTATCTTTTTGTTTATATATATATAGAAAGATATCTATCTATATATGTATTTTTATTTTCTGTCCGTAATAAATCTAAGAGTCTTTTAGTTGAATCAAATGGTCAAAAGTGAAACTGTCTAGACAATTGATTCTTTCTACTCTTTTGTCAATTTTAACCAAAAGATTACAAGCCTGCCCACCACGACAAGGTAGACTCTTTTAGGGCAGGCCCTACACTAAACTACACTATGCTAACCTACTCGATGCTAGTCATCCTATCTTTAGTATTGGATACCTGTTTGAATTAGGCCCTATCCTATAACCTTCCTTCTTGCTTTACAGATTTGTTTACTAAAATCTACATAAGAGCAATCCTTTTCTTACACAAAATAGACATCAGATTTGGAATGGCTGATACTGTTACAATATGGCGGGTGATGTGGTGGTCAGCAATGATCATCTTAAATTTCCTTACACATTTTCCCCTTCTTTGATCATTGTTGAGCACTCTTCCATATAAATTCATCCACATTAGCCTGAAATAACGCAGGTGAAGTGTAAAAGATGGGAAGAGTCCCCAAGATGTGTCTATTACCTGATCAGATCTGTAGAGACACTAGGGGAATTGCCACCGATCTTCCACACATATTCTCACCTACTGATCCTCTAATGCAGATGGATGCACATACATTTGTCCCTTACTAGCCTACCAATTAAAAGGCAGTGTCCTTTCCTGTCTTCACACAGACCTAGACAGGTAAGTTCTCATATAGATCGGAGACATGTCCCCGCCAGGAATGGAAAGGAATAGTACAAAGCCTTTAAACAATCATCCAGCTTTACAGAAGCTCACACTCTAACTAATTATGAAATAAGATGAATTCAGTGCTTCTTATTCTGGCCCAACTGGTGGCGTCCAGCTCCGGGTGGGTTCCAGGTGCAAACCAACATCCAGCTGCAAACTCCAGGTTTCTTTCACTAACCTGACACTGAGATTTGAGCGGGTTAAGTTGACATTCCTCCTGAAGGTCCCTCCTTCAAGTAGCGGGAGGCCGATCCCCAACCCCCCTCCAGCCGGTACAGCATAAGGACCCAAAGATGAAGGCGGTACCCTACCCAGAGATCTCATCAACAGCTATGGGTCAGCAGAGAAATCTCCAGACTCGTGGCCTGGCCAATCAAGTTGCCCCCTTCACACACTGAATAGCATTTTTCCAACATCACCCTAAACATCAGTCAGCCTTCTTACTTTCCAGATTTCTTTACCAAGCTGTACAGTACTATTATTATGGATTTCTAAAGCAACAACAGTATATGCAGAACTTTAAAAGGAGACAGTACATTTACAATACAATTCAAGATGACTCAATACAATTTACTGATCCCCCAGTGCAGATGGGTGCACATACATTTGTCCCTTACTAGCCTACCTTTTAGAAGGCTGTGCATCTTCGTTCACTCAACAAGATGTATACACAGGCAAGCTAACTTGTAGATCATAGAAATCTTCTCAACATGAAAGCTACAAAAATTGAAATACTATCAACATGCAAACCATCATGCAAAACAACGTAATATATATAATACATACCTGTAACTGTCTGTATCTTTTTGTTTTTATATATATATAGATAGAAAGATATCTATCTATATATGTATTTTTATTTTCTGTCCGTAATAAATCTAAGAGTCTTTGAGTTGAATCAAATGGTCAAAAGTGAAACTGTCTAGAGAATTGATTCTTTCTACTCTTTTGTCAACTTAAACCAAAAGATTACAAGCCTGCCCACCACGACAAGGTAGACTCTTTTAGGGAAGGCCCTACACTAAACTACACTATGCTAACCTACTCAATGCTAGTCATCCTATCTTTAGTATTGGATACCTGTTTGAATTAGGCCCTATCCTATAACCTTCTTCCTGCTTTACAGATTTGTTTACTAAAATCTACATAAGAGCAATCCTTTCCTTACACAAAATAGACATCATATTTTGAATGGCTGATACTGTTACAATATGGCGGGTGATGTGGTGGTCAGCAATGATCATCTTAATTTCCTTACACATTTTCCCCTTCTTTGATCATTGTTGAGCACTCTTCCATATAAATTCATCCACATTAGCCTGGAATAACGCAGGTGAAGTGTAAAAGATGGGAAGAGTCCCCAAGATGTGTCTATTACCTGATTAGATCTGTAGAGACACTAGGGGTATTGCCACCGATCTTCCACACATATTCTCACCTACTGATCCTCTAATGCAGATGGATGCACATACATTTGTCCCTTACTAGCCTACCAATTAAAAGGCAGTGTCCTTTCCTGTCTTCACACAGACTTAGACAGGTAAGTTCTCATATAGATCGGAGACATGTCCCCGCCAAGAATGGAAAGGAATAGTACAAAGCCTTTAAACAATCATCCAGCTTTACAAAAGCTCACACTCTAACTAAATATGAAATAAGATGAATTCAGTGCTTCTTATTCTGGCCCAACTGGTGGCGTCCAGCTCCGGGTGGGTTCCAGGTGCAAACCAACATCCAGCTGCAAACTCCAGGTTTCTTTCACTAACCTGACACTGAGATTTGAGCGGGTTAAGTTGACATTCCTCCTGAAGGTCCCTCCTTCAAGTAGCGGGAGGCCGATCCCCAACCCCCCTCCAGCCGGTACAGCACAAGGACCCAAAGATGAAGGCGGTACCCTACCCAGAGATCTCATCAAAACTATGGGTCAGCAGAGAAATCTCCAGACTCGTGGCCTGGCCAATCAAGTTGCCCCCTTCACACACTAAATAGCATCTTTCCAACATCACCCTAAACATCAGTCAACCTTCTTACTTTCCAGATTTCTTTACCAAGCTGTACAGTACTATTATTAAGGATTTCTTAAGCAACAACAGTATATGCAGAACTTTAAAAGGAGACAGTATATTTACAATACAATTCAAGATGACTCAATACAATTTACTAATCCCCCAGTGAAGATGGATGCAGATACATTTGTCCCTTACTAGCCTACTTTTTAAAAGGCCGTGTATCTTCATTCACTCAACAAGATTTATACACAGGCAAGCTAAATTGTAGATTATAGAAATCTTCTCAACATGAAAACGAGAAAAATTAAAATACTACCAACATGCAAACAAACATGCAAACCAACGTGATATATATATATTATATACCTGTAACTGTCTGTATCTTTTTGTTTATATATATATAGAAAGATAGCTATCTATATATGTATTTTTATTTTCTGTCTGTAATAAATCTAAGAGTCTTTTAGTTGAATCAAATGGTCAAAAGTGAAACTGTCTAGAGGATTGATTCTTTCTACTCTTTTGTCAATTTTAACCAAAAGATTACAAGCCTGCCCACCACGACAAGGTAGACTCTTTTAGGGCAGGCCCTACACTAAACTACACTATGCTAACCTACTCGATGCTAGTCATCCTATCTTTAGTATTGGATACCTGTTTGAATTAGGCCCTATCCTATAACCTTCCTTCTTGCTTTACAGATTTGTTTACTAAAATCTACATAAGAGCAATCCTTTTCTTACACAAAATAGACATCAGATTTGGAATGGCTGATACTGTTACAATATGGCGGGTGATGTGGTGGTCAGCAATGATCATCTTAAATTTCCTTACACATTTTCCCCTTCTTTGATCATTGTTGAGCACTCTTCCATATAAATTCATCCACATTAGCCTGAAATAACGCAGGTGAAGTGTAAAAGATGGGAAGAGTCCCCAAGATGTGTCTATTACCTGATCAGATCTGTAGAGACACTAGGGGTATTGCCACCGATCTTCCACACATATTCTCACCTACTGATCCTCTAATGCAGATGGATGCACATACATTTGTCCCTTACTAGCCTACCAATTAAAAGGCAGTGTCCTTTCCTGTCTTCACACAGACCTAGACAGGTAAGTTCTCATATAGATCGGAGACATGTCCCTGCCAGGAATGGAAAGGAATAGTACAAAGCCTTTAAACAATCATCCAGCTTTACAGAAGCTCACACTCTAACTAATTATGAAATAAGATGAATTCAGTGCTTCTTATTCTGGCCCAACTGGTGGCGTCCAGCTCCGGGTGGGTTCCAGGTGCAAACCAACATCCAGCTGCAAACTCCAGGTTTCTTTCACTAACCTGACACTGAGATTTGAGCGGGTTAAGTTGACATTCCTCCTGAAGGTCCCTCCTTCAAGTAGCGGGAGGCCGATCCCCAACCCCCCTCCAGCCGGTACAGCATAAGGACCCAAAGATGAAGGCGGTACCCTACCCAGAGATCTCATCAACAGCTATGGGTCAGCAGAGAAATCTCCAGACTCGTGGCCTGGCCAATCAAGTTGCCCCCTTCACACACTGAATAGCATTTTTCCAACATCACCCTAAACATCAGTCAGCCTTCTTACTTTCCAGATTTCTTTACCAAGCTGTACAGTACTATTATTATAGATTTCTAAAGCAACAACAGTATATGCAGAACTTTAAAAGGAGACAGTACATTTACAATACAATTCAAGATGACTCAATACAATTTACTGATCCCCCAGTGCAGATGGGTGCACATACATTTGTCCCTTACTAGCCATCCTTTTAAAAGGCTGTGCATCTTCGTTCACTCAACAAGATGTATACACAGGCAAGCTAACTTGTAGATCATAGAAATCTTCTCAACATGAAAGCTACAAAAATTGAAATACTATCAACATGCAAACCATCATGCAAAACAACGTAATATATATAATATATACCTGTAACTGTCTGTATCTTTTTGTTTTTATATATATAGATAGAAAGATATCTATCTATATATGTATTTTTATTTTCTGTCCGTAATAAATCTAAGAGTCTTTGAGTTGAATCAAATGGTCAAAAGTGAAACTGTCTAGAGAATTGATTCTTTCTACTCTTTTGTCAACTTTAACCAAAAGATTACAAGCCTGCCCACCACGACAAGGTAGACTCTTTTAGGGAAGGCCCTACAGTAAACTACACTATGCTAACCTAGTCAATGCTAGTCATCCTATCTTCAGTATTGGATACCTGTTTGAATTAGGCCCTATCCTATAACCTTCTTCCTGCTTTACAGATTTGTTTACTAAAATCTACATAAGAGCAATCCTTTCCTTACACAAAATAGACATCAGATTTTGAATGGCTGATACTGTTACAATATGGCGGGTGATGTGGTGGTCAGCAATGATCATCTTAATTTCCTTACACATTTTCCCCTTCTTTGATCATTGTTGAGCACTCTTCCATATAAATTCATCCACATTAGCCTGGAATAACGCAGGTGAAGTGTAAAAGATGGGAAGAGTCCCCAAGATGTGTCTATTACCTGATTAGATCTGTAGAGACACTAGGGGTATTGCCACCGATCTTCCACACATATTCTCACCTACTGATCCTCTAATGCAGATGGATGCACATACATTTGTCCCTTACTAGCCTACCAATTAAAAGGCAGTGTCCTTTCCTGTCTTCACACAGACTTAGACAGGTAAGTTCTCATATAGATCGGAGACATGTCCCCGCCAAGAATGGAAAGGAATAGTACAAAGCCTTTAAACAATCATCCAGCTTTACAAAAGCTCACACTCTAACTAAATATGAAATAAGATGAATTCAGTGCTTCTTATTCTGGCCCAACTGGTGGCGTCCAGCTCCGGGTGGGTTCCAGGTGCAAACCAACATCCAGCTGCAAACTCCAGGTTTCTTTCACTAACCTGACACTGAGATTTGAGCGGGTTAAGTTGACATTCCTCCTGAAGGTCCCTCCTTCAAGTAGCGGGAGGCCGATCCCCAACCCCCCTCCAGCCGGTACAGCACAAGGACCCAAAGATGAAGGCGGTACCCTACCCAGAGATCTCATCAAAACTATGGGTCAACAGAGAAATCTCCAGACTCGTGGCCTGGCCAATCAAGTTGCCCCCTTCACACACTAAATAGCATCTTTCCAACATCACCCTAAACATCAGTCAACCTTCTTACTTTCCAGATTTCTTTACCAAGCTGTACAGTACTATTATTAAGGATTTCTTAAGCAACAACAGTATATGCAGAACTTTAAAAGGAGACAGTATATTTACAATACAATTCAAGATGACTCAATACAATTTACTAATCCCCCAGTGAAGATGGATGCAGATACATTTGTCCCTTACTAGCCTACCTTTTAAAAGGCCGTGTATCTTCATTCACTCAACAAGATGTATACACAGGCAAGCTAAATTGTAGATTATAGAAATCTTCTCAACATGAAAACGAGAAAAATTAAAATACTACCAACATGCAAACAAACATGCAAACCAACGTGATATATATATAATATATACCTGTAACTGTCTGTATCTTTTTGTTTATATATATATAGAAAGATATCTATCTATATATGTATTTTTATTTTCTGTCCGTAATAAATCTAAGAGTCTTTGAGTTGAATCAAATGGTCAAAAGTGAAACTGTCTAGAGAATTGATTCTTTCTACTCTTTTGTCAACTTTAACCAAAAGATTACAAGCCTGCCCACCACGACAAGGTAGACTCTTTTAGGGAAGGCCCTACACTAAACTACACTATGCTAACCTACTCAATGCTAGTCATCCTATCTTTAGTATTGGATACCTGTTTGAATTAGGCCCTATCCTATAACATTCTTCCTGCTTTACAGATTTGTTTACTAAAATCTACATAAGAGCAATCCTTTCCTTACACAAAATAGACATCAGATTTTGAATGGCTGATACTGTTACAATATGGCGGGTGATGTGGTGGTCAGCAATGATCATCTTAATTTCCTTACACATTTTCCCCTTCTTTGATCATTGTTGAGCACTCTTCCATATAAATTCATCCACATTAGCCTGGAATAACGCAGGTGAAGTGTAAAAGATGGGAAGAGTCCCAAGATGTGTCTATTACCTGATTAGATCTGTAGAGACACTAGGGGTATTGCCACCGATCTTCCACACATATTCTCACCTACTGATCCTCTAATGCAGATGGATGCACATACATTTGTCCCTTACTAGCCTACCAATTAAAAGGCAGTGTCCTTTCCTGTCTTCACACAGACTTAGACGGGTAAGTTCTCATATAGATCGGAGACATGTCCCCGCCAGGAATGGAAAGGAATAGTACAAAGCCTTTAAACAATCATCCAGCTTTACAAAAGCTCACACTCTAACTAAATATGAAATAAGATGAATTCAGTGCTTCTTATTCTGGCCCAACTGGTGGCGTCCAGCTCCGGGTGGGTTCCAGGTGCAAACCAACATCCAGCTGCAAACTCCAGGTTTCTTTCACTAACCTGACACTGAGATTTGAGCGGGTTAAGTTGACATTCCTCCTGAAGGTCCCTCCTTCAAGTAGCGGGAGGCCGATCCCCAACCCCCCTCCAGCCGGTACAGCATAAGGACCCAAAGATGAAGGCGGTACCCTACCCAGAGATCTCATCAACAGCTATGGGTCAGCAGAGAAATCTCCAGACTCGTGGCCTGGCCAATCAAGTTGCCCCCTTCACACACTGAATAGCATTTTTCCAACATCACCCTAAACATCAGTCAGCCTTCTTACTTTCCAGATTTCTTTACCAAGCTGTACAGTACTATTATTATGGATTTCTAAAGCAACAACAGTATATGCAGAACTTTAAAAGGAGACAGTACATTTACAATACAATTCAAGATGACTCAATACAATTTACTGATCCCCCAGTGCAGATGGGTGCACATACATTTGTCCCTTACTAGCCTACCTTTTAAAAGGCTGTGCATCTTCGTTCACTCAACAAGATGTATACACAGGCAAGCTAACTTGTAGATCATAGAAATCTTCTCAACATGAAAGCTACAAAAATTGAAATACTATCAACATGCAAACCATCATGCAAAACAACGTAATATATATAATATATACCTGTAACTGTCTGTATCTTTTTGTTTTTATATATATAGATAGAAAGATATCTATCTATATATGTATTTTTATTTTCTGTCCGTAATAAATCTAAGAGTCTTTGAGTTGAATCAAATGGTCAAAAGTGAAACTGTCTAGAGAATTGATTCTTTCTACTCTTTTGTCAACTTTAACCAAAAGATTACAAGCCTGCCCACCACGACAAGGTAGACTCTTTTAGGGAAGGCCCTACAGTAAACTACACTATGCTAACCTAGTCAATGCTAGTCATCCTATCTTCAGTATTGGATACCTGTTTGAATTAGGCCCTATCCTATAACCTTCTTCCTGCTTTACAGATTTGTTTACTAAAATCTACATAAGAGCAATCCTTTCCTTACACAAAATAGACATCAGATTTTGAATGGCTGATACTGTTACAATATGGCGGGTGATGTGGTGGTCAGCAATGATCATCTTAATTTCCTTACACATTTTCCCCTTCTTTGATCATTGTTGAGCACTCTTCCATATAAATTCATCCACATTAGCCTGGAATAACGCAGGTGAAGTGTAAAAGATGGGAAGAGTCCCCAAGATGTGTCTATTACCTGATTAGATCTGTAGAGACACTAGGGGTATTGCCACCGATCTTCCACACATATTCTCACCTACTGATCCTCTAATGCAGATGGATGCACATACATTTGTCCCTTACTAGCCTACCAATTAAAAGGCAGTGTCCTTTCCTGTCTTCACACAGACTTAGACAGGTAAGTTCTCATATAGATCGGAGACATGTCCCCGCCAAGAATGGAAAGGAATAGTACAAAGCCTTTAAACAATCATCCAGCTTTACAAAAGCTCACACTCTAACTAAATATGAAATAAGATGAATTCAGTGCTTCTTATTCTGGCCCAACTGGTGGCGTCCAGCTCCGGGTGGGTTCCAGGTGCAAACCAACATCCAGCTGCAAACTCCAGGTTTCTTTCACTAACCTGACACTGAGATTTGAGCGGGTTAAGTTGACATTCCTCCTGAAGGTCCCTCCTTCAAGTAGCGGGAGGCCGATCCCCAACCCCCCTCCAGCCGGTACAGCACAAGGACCCAAAGATGAAGGCGGTACCCTACCCAGAGATCTCATCAAAACTATGGGTCAACAGAGAAATCTCCAGACTCGTGGCCTGGCCAATCAAGTTGCCCCCTTCACACACTAAATAGCATCTTTCCAACATCACCCTAAACATCAGTCAACCTTCTTACTTTCCAGATTTCTTTACCAAGCTGTACAGTACTATTATTAAGGATTTCTTAAGCAACAACAGTATATGCAGAACTTTAAAAGGAGACAGTATATTTACAATACAATTCAAGATGACTCAATACAATTTACTAATCCCCCAGTGAAGATGGATGCAGATACATTTGTCCCTTACTAGCCTACCTTTTAAAAGGCCGTGTATCTTCATTCACTCAACAAGATGTATACACAGGCAAGCTAAATTGTAGATTATAGAAATCTTCTCAACATGAAAACGAGAAAAATTAAAATACTACCAACATGCAAACAAACATGCAAACCAACGTGATATATATATAATATATACCTGTAACTGTCTGTATCTTTTTGTTTATATATATATAGAAAGATATCTATCTATATATGTATTTTTATTTTCTGTCCGTAATAAATCTAAGAGTCTTTGAGTTGAATCAAATGGTCAAAAGTGAAACTGTCTAGAGAATTGATTCTTTCTACTCTTTTGTCAACTTTAACCAAAAGATTACAAGCCTGCCCACTACGACAAGGTAGACTCTTTTAGGGAAGGCCCTACACTAAACTACACTATGCTAACCTACTCAATGCTAGTCATCCTATCTTTAGTATTGGATACCTGTTTGAATTAGGCCCTATCCTATAACATTCTTCCTGCTTTACAGATTTGTTTACTAAAATCTACATAAGAGCAATCCTTTCCTTACACAAAATAGACATCAGATTTTGAATGGCTGATACTGTTACAATATGGCGGGTGATGTGGTGGTCAGCAATGATCATCTTAATTTCCTTACACATTTTCCCCTTCTTTGATCATTGTTGAGCACTCTTCCATATAAATTCATCCACATTAGCCTGGAATAACGCAGGTGAAGTGTAAAAGATGGGAAGAGTCCCAAGATGTGTCTATTACCTGATTAGATCTGTAGAGACACTAGGGGTATTGCCACCGATCTTCCACACATATTCTCACCTACTGATCCTCTAATGCAGATGGATGCACATACATTTGTCCCTTACTAGCCTACCAATTAAAAGGCAGTGTCCTTTCCTGTCTTCACACAGACTTAGACGGGTAAGTTCTCATATAGATCGGAGACATGTCCCCGCCAGGAATGGAAAGGAATAGTACAAAGCCTTTAAACAATCATCCAGCTTTACAAAAGCTCACACTCTAACTAAATATGAAATAAGATGAATTCAGTGCTTCTTATTCTGGCCCAACTGGTGGCGTCCAGCTCCGGGTGGGTTCCAGGTGCAAACCAACATCCAGCTGCAAACTCCAGGTTTCTTTCACTAACCTGACACTGAGATTTGAGCGGGTTAAGTTGACATTCCTCCTGAAGGTCCCTCCTTCAAGTAGCGGGAGGCCGATCCCCAACCCCCCTCCAGCCGGTACAGCATAAGGACCCAAAGATGAAGGCGGTACCCTACCCAGAGATCTCATCAACAGCTATGGGTCAGCAGAGAAATCTCCAGACTCGTGGCCTGGCCAATCAAGTTGCCCCCTTCACACACTGAATAGCATTTTTCCAACATCACCCTAAACATCAGTCAGCCTTCTTACTTTCCAGATTTCTTTACCAAGCTGTACAGTACTATTATTATGGATTTCTAAAGCAACAACAGTATATGCAGAACTTTAAAAGGAGACAGTACATTTACAATACAATTCAAGATGACTCAATACAATTTACTGATCCCCCAGTGCAGATGGGTGCACATACATTTGTCCCTTACTAGCCTACCTTTTAAAAGGCTGTGCATCTTCGTTCACTCAACAAGATGTATACACAGGCAAGCTAACTTGTAGATCATAGAAATCTTCTCAACATGAAAGCTACAAAAATTGAAATACTATCAACATGCAAACCATCATGCAAAACAACGTAATATATATAATATATACCTGTAACTGTCTGTATCTTTTTGTTTTTATATATATATAGATAGAAAGATATCTATCTATATATGTATTTTTATTTTCTGTCCGTAATAAATCTAAGAGTCTTTGAGTTGAATCAAATGGTCAAAAGTGAAACTGTCTAGAGAATTGATTCTTTCTACTCTTTTGTCAACTTTAACCAAAAGATTACAAGCCTGCCCACCACGACAAGGTAGACTCTTTTAGGGAAGGCCCTACACTAAACTACACTATGCTAACCTACTCAATGCTAGTCATCCTATCTTTAGTATTGGATACCTGTTTGAATTAGGCCCTATCCTATAACCTTCTTCCTGCTTTACAGATTTGTTTACTAAAATCTACATAAGAGCAATCCTTTCCTTACACAAAATAGACATCAGATTTTGAATGGCTGATACTGTTACAATATGGCGGGTGATGTGGTGGTCAGCAATGATCATCTTAATTTCCTTACACATTTTCCCCTTCTTTGATCATTGTTGAGCACTCTTCCATATAAATTCATCCACATTAGCCTGGAATAACGCAGGTGAAGTGTAAAAGATGGGAAGATTCCCCAAGATGTGTCTATTACCTGATTAGATCTGTAGAGACACTAGGGGTATTGCCACCGATCTTCCACACATATTCTCACCTACTGATCCTCTAATGCAGATGGATGCACATACATTTGTCCCTTACTAGCCTACCAATTAAAAGGCAGTGTCCTTTCCTGTCTTCACACAGACTTAGACAGGTAAGTTCTCATATAGATCGGAGACATGTCCCCGCCAAGAATGGAAAGGAATAGTACAAAGCCTTTAAACAATCATCCAGCTTTACAAAAGCTCACACTCTAACTAATTATGAAATAAGATGAATTCAGTGCTTCTTATTCTGGCCCAACTGGTGGCGTCCAGCTCCGGGTGGGTTCCAGGTGCAAACCAACATCCAGCTGCAAACTCCAGGTTTCTTTCACTAACCTGACACTGAGATTTGAGCGGGTTAAGTTGACATTCCTCCTGAAGGTCCCTCCTTCAAGTAGCGGGAGGCCGATCCCCAACCCCCCTCCAGCCGGTACAGCACAAGGACCCAAAGATGAAGGCGGTACCCTACCCAGAGATCTCATCAAAACTATGGGTCAACAGAGAAATCTCCAGACTCGTGGCCTGGCCAATCAAGTTGCCCCCTTCACACACTAAATAGCATCTTTCCAACATCACCCTAAACGTCAGTCAACCTTCTTACTTTCCAGATTTCTTTACCAAGCTGTACAGTACTATTATTAAGGATTTCTTAAGCAACAACAGTATATGCAGAACTTTAAAAGGAGACAGTATATTTACAATACAATTCAAGATGACTCAATACAATTTACTAATCCCCCAGTGAAGATGGATGCAGATACATTTGTCCCTTACTAGCCTACCTTTTAAAAGGCCGTGTATCTTCATTCACTCAACAAGATGTATACACAGGCAAGCTAAATTGTAGATTATAGAAATCTTCTCAACATGAAAACGAGAAAAATTAAAATACTACCAACATGCAAACAAACATGCAAACCAACGTGATATATATATAATATATACCTGTAACTGTCTGTATCTTTTTGTTTATATATATATAGAAAGATATCTATCTATATATGTATTTTAATTTTCTGTCCGTAATAAATCTAAGAGTCTTTTAGTTGAATCAAATGGTCAAAAGTGAAACTGTCTAGAGAATTAATTCTTTCTACTCTTTTGTCAATTTTAACCAAAAGATTACAAGCCTGCCCACCACGACAAGGTAGACTCTTTTAGGGCAGGCCCTACACTAAACTACACTATGCTAACCTACTCGATGCTAGTCATCCTATCTTTAGTATTGGATACCTGTTTGAATTAGGCCCTATCCTATAACCTTCCTTCTTGCTTTACAGATTTGTTTACTAAAATCTACATAAGAGCAATCCTTTTCTTACACAAAATAGACATCAGATTTGGAATGGCTGATACTGTTACAATATGGCGGGTGATGTGGTGGTCAGCAATGATCATCTTAAATTTCCTTACACATTTTCCCCTTCTTTGATCATTGTTGAGCACTCTTCCATATAAATTCATCCACATTAGCCTGAAATAACGCAGGTGAAGTGTAAAAGATGGGAAGAGTCCCCAAGATGTGTCTATTACCTGATCAGATCTGTAGAGACACTAGGGGTATTGCCACCGATCTTCCACACATATTCTCACCTACTGATCCTCTAATGCAGATGAATGCACATACATTTGTCCCTTACTAGCCTACCAATTAAAAGGCAGTGTCCTTTCCTGTCTTCACACAGACCTAGACAGGTAAGTTCTCATATAGATCGGAGACATGTCCCCGCCAGGAATGGAAAGGAATAGTACAAAGCCTTTAAACAATCATCCAGCTTTACAGAAGCTCACACTCTAACTAATTATGAAATAAGATGAATTCAGTGCTTCTTATTCTGGCCCAACTGGTGGCGTCCAGCTCCGGGTGGGTTCCAGGTGCAAACCAACATCCAGCTGCAAACTCCAGGTTTCTTTCACTAACCTGACACTGAGATTTGAGCGGGTTAAGTTGACATTCCTCCTGAAGGTCCCTCCTTCAAGTAGCGGGAGGCCGATCCCCAACCCCCCTCCAGCCGGTACAGCATAAGGACCCAAAGATGAAGGCGGTACCCTACCCAGAGATCTCATCAACAGCTATGGGTCAGCAGAGAAATCTCCAGACTCGTGACCTGGCCAATCAAGTTGCCCCTTCACACACTGAATAGCATTTTTCCAACATCACCCTAAACATCAGTCAGCCTTCTTACTTTCCAGATTTCTTTACCAAGCTGTACAGTACTATTATTATGGATTTCTAAAGCAACAACAGTATATGCAGAACTTTAAAAGGAGACAGTACATTTACAATACAATTCAAGATGACTCAATACAATTTACTGATCCCCCAGTGCAGATGGGTGCACATACATTTGTCCCTTACTAGCCATCCTTTTAAAAGGCTGTGCATCTTCGTTCACTCAACAAGATGTATACACAGGCAAGCTAACTTGTAGATCATAGAAATCTTCTCAACATGAAAGCTACAAAAATTGAAATACTATCAACATGCAAACCATCATGCAAAACAACGTAATATATATAATATATACCTGTAACTGTCTGTATCTTTTTGTTTTTATATATATAGATAGAAAGATATCTATCTATATATGTATTTTTATTTTCTGTCCGTAATAAATCTAAGAGTCTTTGAGTTGAATCAAATGGTCAAAAGTGAAACTGTCTAGAGAATTGATTCTTTCTACTCTTTTGTCAACTTTAACCAAAAGATTACAAGCCTGCCCACCACGACAAGGTAGACTCCTTTAGGGAAGGCCCTACACTAAACTACACTATGCTAACCTACTCAATGCTAGTCATCCTATCTTTAGTATTGGATACCTGTTTGAATTAGGCCCTATCCTATAACCTTCTTCCTGCTTTACAGATTTGATTACTAAAATCTACATAAGAGCAATCCTTTCCTTACACAAAATAGACATCAGATTTGGAATGGCTGATACTGTTACAATATGGCGGGTGATGTGGTGGTCAGCAATGATCATCTTAATTTCCTTACACATTTTCCCCTTCTTTGATCATTGTTGAGCACTCTTCCATATAAATTCATCCACATTAGCCTGGAATAACGCAGGTGAAGTGTAAAAGATGGGAAGAGTCCCCAAGATGTGTCTATTACCTGATTAGATCTGTAGAGACACTAGGGGTATTGCCACCGATCTTCCACACATATTCTCACCTACTGATCCTCTAATGCAGATGGATGCACATACATTTGTCCCTTACTAGCCTACCAATTAAAAGGCAGTGTCCTTTCCTGTCTTCACACAGACTTAGACAGGTAAGTTCTCATATAGATCGGAGACATGTCCCCGCCAAGAATGGAAAGGAATAGTACAAAGCCTTTAAACAATCATCCAGCTTTACAAAAGCTCACACTCTAACTAAATATGAAATAAGATGAATTCAGTGCTTCTTATTCTGGCCCAACTGGTGGCGTCCAGCTCCGGGTGGGTTCCAGGTGCAAACCAACATCCAGCTGGAAACTCCAGGTTTCTTTCACTAACCTGACACTGAGATTTGAGCGGGTTAAGTTGACATTCCTCCTGAAGGTCCCTCCTTCAAGTAGCGGGAGGCCGATCCCCAACCCCCCTCCAGCGGGTACAGCACAAGGACCCAAAGATGAAGGCGGTACCCTACCCAGAGATCTCATCAAAACTATGGGTCAACAGAGAAATCTCCAGACTCGTGGCCTGGCCAATCAAGTTGCCCCCTTCACACACTAAATAGCATCTTTCCAACATCACCCTAAAGATCAGTCAACCTTCTTACTTTCCAGATTTCTTTACCAAGCTGTACAGTACTATTATTAAGGATTTCTTAAGCAACAACAGTATATGCAGAACTTTAAAAGGAGACAGTATATTTACAATACAATTCAAGATGACTCAATACAATTTACTAATCCCCCAGTGAAGATGGATGCAGATACATTTGTCCCTTACTAGCCTACCTTTTAAAAGGCCGTGTATCTTCACTCACTCAACAAGATGTATACACAGGCAAGCTAAATTGTAGATTATAGAAATCTTGTCAACATGAAAACGAGAAAAGTTAAAATACTACCAACATGCAAACAAACATGCAAACCAACGTGATATATATAATATATACCTGTAACTGTCTGTATCTTTTTGTTTATATATATATATAGAAAGATATCTATCTATATATGTATTTTTATTTTCTGTCCGTATTAAATCTAAGAGTCTTTTAGTTGAATCAAATGGTCAAAAGTGAAACTGTCTAGAGAATTGATTCTTTCTACTCTTTTGTCAATTTTAACCAAAAGATTACAAGCCTGCCCACCACGACAAGGTAGACTCTTTTAGGGCAGGCCCTACACTAAACTACACTATGCTAACCTACTCGATGCTAGTCATCCTATCTTTAGTATTGGATACCTGTTTGAATTAGGCCCTATCCTATAACCTTCCTTCTTGCTTTACAGATTTGTTTACTAAAATCTACATAAGAGCAATCCTTTTCTTACACAAAATAGACATCAGATTTGGAATGGCTGATACTGTTACAATATGGCGGGTGATGTGTTGGTCAGCAATGATCATCTTAAATTTCCTTACACATTTTCCCCTTCTTTGATCATTGTTGAGCACTCTTCCATATAAATTCATCCACATTAGCCTGAAATAACGCAGGTGAAGTGTAAAAGATGGGAAGAGTCCCCAAGATGTGTCTATTACCTGATCAGATCTGTAGAGACACTAGGGGTATTGCCACCGATCTTCCACACATATTCTCACCTACTGATCCTCTAATGCAGATGAATGCACATACATTTGTCCCTTACTAGCCTACCAATTAAAAGGCAGTGTCCTTTCCTGTCTTCACACAGACCTAGACAGGTAAGTTCTCATATAGATCGGAGACATGTCCCCGCCAGGAATGGAAAGGAATAGTACAAAGCCTTTAAACAATCATCCAGCTTTACAGAAGCTCACACTCTAACTAATTATGAAATAAGATGAATTCAGTGCTTCTTATTCTGGCCCAACTGGTGGCGTCCAGCTCCGGGTGGGTTCCAGGTGCAAACCAACATCCAGCTGCAAACTCCAGGTTTCTTTCACTAACCTGACACTGAGATTTGAGCGGGTTAAGTTGACATTCCTCCTGAAGGTCCCTCCTTCAAGTAGCGGGAGGCCGATCCCCAACCCCCCTCCAGCCGGTACAGCATAAGGACCCAAAGATGAAGGCGGTACCCTACCCAGAGATCTCATCAACAGCTATGGGTCAGCAGAGAAATCTCCAGACTCGTGGCCTGGCCAATCAAGTTGCCCCTTCACACACTGAATAGCATTTTTCCAACATCACCCTAAACATCAGTCAGCCTTCTTACTTTCCAGATTTCTTTACCAAGCTGTACAGTACTATTATTATGGATTTCTAAAGCAACAACAGTATATGCAGAACTTTAAAAGGAGACAGTACATTTACAATACAATTCAAGATGACTCAATACAATTTACTGATCCCCCAGTGCAGATGGGTGCACATACATTTGTCCCTTACTAGCCATCCTTTTAAAAGGCTGTGCATCTTCGTTCACTCAACAAGATGTATACACAGGCAAGCTAACTTGTAGATCATAGAAATCTTCTCAACATGAAAGCTACAAAAATTGAAATACTATCAACATGCAAACCATCATGCAAAACAACGTAATATATATAATATATACCTGTAACTGTCTGTATCTTTTTGTTTTTATATATATAGATAGAAAGATATCTATCTATATATGTATTTTTATTTTCTGTCCGTAATAAATCTAAGAGTCTTTGAGTTGAATCAAATGGTCAAAAGTGAAACTGTCTAGAGAATTGATTCTTTCTACTCTTTTGTCAACTTTAACCAAAAGATTACAAGCCTGCCCACCACGACAAGGTAGACTCCTTTAGGGAAGGCCCTACACTAAACTACACTATGCTAACCTACTCAATGCTAGTCATCCTATCTTTAGTATTGGATACCTGTTTGAATTAGGCCCTATCCTATAACCTTCTTCCTGCTTTACAGATTTGATTACTAAAATCTACATAAGAGCAATCCTTTCCTTACACAAAATAGACATCAGATTTGGAATGGCTGATACTGTTACAATATGGCGGGTGATGTGGTGGTCAGCAATGATCATCTTAATTTCCTTACACATTTTCCCCTTCTTTGATCATTGTTGAGCACTCTTCCATATAAATTCATCCACATTAGCCTGGAATAACGCAGGTGAAGTGTAAAAGATGGGAAGAGTCCCCAAGATGTGTCTATTACCTGATTAGATCTGTAGAGACACTAGGGGTATTGCCACCGATCTTCCACACATATTCTCACCTACTGATCCTCTAATGCAGATGGATGCACATACATTTGTCCCTTACTAGCCTACCAATTAAAAGGCAGTGTCCTTTCCTGTCTTCACACAGACCTAGACAGGTAAGTTCTCATATAGATCGGAGACATGTCCCCGCCAGGAATGGAAAGGAATAGTACAAAGCCTTTAAACAATCATCCAGCTTTACAGAAGCTCACACTCTAACTAATTATGAAATAAGATGAATTCAGTGCTTCTTATTCTGGCCCAACTGGTGGCGTCCAGCTCCGGGTGGGTTCCAGGTGCAAACCAACGTCCAGCTGCAAACTCCAGGTTTCTTTCACTAACCTGACATTGAGATTTGAGCGGGTTAAGTTGACATTCCTCCTGAAGGTCCCTCCTTCAAGTAGCGGGAGGCCGATCCCCAACCCCCCTCCAGCCGGTACAGCATAAGGACCCAAAGATGAAGGCGGTACCCTACCCAGAGATCTCATCAAAACTATGGGTCAACAGAGAAATCTCCAGACTCGTGGCCTGGCCAATCAAGTTGCCCCCTTCACACACTAAATAGCATCTTTCCAACATCACCCTAAACATCAGTCAACCTTCTTACTTTCCAGATTTCTTTACCAAGCTGTACAGTACTATTATTAAGGATTTCTTAAGCAACAACAGTATATGCAGAACTTTAAAAGGAGACAGTATATTTACAATACAATTCAAGATGACTCAATACAATTTACTAATCCCCCAGTGAAGATGGATGCAGATACATTTGTCCCTTACTAGCCTACCTTTTAAAAGGCCGTGTATCTTCATTCACTCAACAAGATGTATACACAGGCAAGCTAAATTGTAGATTATAGAAATCTTCTCAACATGAAAACGAGAAAAATTAAAATACTACCAACATGCAAACAAACATGCAAACCAACGTGATATATATATAATATATACCTGTAACTGTCTGTATCTTTTTGTTTATATATATATAGAAAGATATCTATCTATATATGTATTTTAATTTTCTGTCCGTAATAAATCTAAGAGTCTTTTAGTTGAATCAAATGGTCAAAAGTGAAACTGTCTAGAGAATTAATTCTTTCTACTCTTTTGTCAATTTTAACCAAAAGATTACAAGCCTGCCCACCACGACAAGGTAGACTCTTTTAGGGCAGGCCCTACACTAAACTACACTATGCTAACCTACTCGATGCTAGTCATCCTATCTTTAGTATTGGATACCTGTTTGAATTAGGCCCTATCCTATAACCTTCTTCCTGCTTTACAGATTTGTTTACTAAAATCTACATAAGAGCAATCCTTTTCTTACACAAAATAGACATCAGATTTGGAATGGCTGATACTGTTACAATATGGCGGGTGATGTGGTGGTCAGCAATGATCATCTTAAATTTCCTTACACATTTTCCCCTTCTTTGATCATTGTTGAGCACTCTTCCATATAAATTCATCCACATTAGCCTGAAATAACGCAGGTGAAGTGTAAAAGATGGGAAGAGTCCCCAAGATGTGTCTATTACCTGATCAGATCTGTAGAGACACTAGGGGTATTGCCACCGATCTTCCACACATATTCTCACCTACTGATCCTCTAATGCAGATGGATGCACATACATTTGTCCCTTACTAGCCTACGAATTAAAAGGCAGTGTCCTTTCCTGTCTTCACACAGACCTAGACAGGTAAGTTCTCATATAGATCGGAGACATGTCCCCGCCAGGAATGGAAAGGAATAGTACAAAGCCTTTAAACAATCATCCAGCTTTACAGAAGCTCACACTCTAACTAATTATGAAATAAGATGAATTCAGTGCTTCTTATTCTGGCCCAACTGGTGGCGTCCAGCTCCGGGTGGGTTCCAGGTGCAAACCAACATCCAGCTGCAAACTCCAGGTTTCTTTCACTAACCTGACACTGAGATTTGAGCAGGTTAAGTTGACATTCCTCCTGAAGGTCCCTCCTTCAAGTAGCGGGAGGCCGATCCCCAACCCCCCTCCAGCCGGTACAGCATAAGGACCCAAAGATGAAGGCGGTACCCTACCCAGAGATCTCATCAACAGCTATGGGTCAGCAGAGAAATCTCCAGACTCGTGGCCTGGCCAATCAAGTTGCCCCCTTCACACACTGAATAGCATTTTTCCAACATCACCCTAAACATCAGTCAGCCTTCTTACTTTCCAGATTTCTTTACCAAGCTGTACAGTACTATTATTATAGATTTCTAAAGCAACAACAGTATATGCAGAACTTTAAAAGGAGACAGTACATTTACAATACAATTCAAGATGACTCAATACAATTTACTGATCCCCCAGTGCAGATGGGTGCACATACATTTGTCCCTTACTAGCCTTCCTTTTAAAAGGCTGTGCATCTTCGTTCACTCAACAAGATGTATACACAGGCAAGCTAACTTGTAGATCATAGAAATCTTCTCAACATGAAAGCTACAAAAATTGAAATACTATCAACATGCAAACCATCATGCAAAACAACGTAATATATATAATATATACCTGTAACTGTCTGTATCTTTTTGTTTTTATATATATAGATAGAAAGATATCTATCTATTTATGTATTTTTATTTTCTGTCCGTAATAAATCTAAGAGTCTTTGAGTTTAATCAAATGGTCAAAAGTGAAACTGTCTAGAGAATTGATTCTTTCTACTCTTTTGTCAACTTTAACCAAAAGATTACAAGCCTGCCCACCAGGACAAGGTAGACTCTTTTAGGGAAGGCCCTACACTAAACTACACTATGCTAACCTACTCAATGCTAGTCATCCTATCTTTAGTATTGGATACCTGTTTGAATTAGGCCCTATCCTATAACCTTCTTCCTGCTTTACAGATTTGTTTACTAAAATCTACATAAGAGCAATCCTTTCCTTACACAAAATAGACATCAGATTTGGAATGGCTGATACTGTTACAATATGGCGGGTGATGTGTTGGTCAGCAATAATCATCTTAAATTTCCTTACACATTTTCCCCTTCTTTGATCATTGTTGAGCACTCTTCCATATAAATTCATCCACATTAGCCTGAAATAACGCAGGTGAAGTGTAAAAGATGGGAAGAGTCCCCAAGATGTGTCTATTACCTGATCAGATCTGTAGAGACACTAGGGGTATTGCCACCGATCTTCCACACATATTCTCACCTACTGATCCTCTAATGCAGATGAATGCACATACATTTGTCCCTTACTAGCCTACCAATTAAAAGGCAGTGTCCTTTCCTGTCTTCACACAGACCTAGACAGGTAAGTTCTCATATAGATCGGAGACATGTCCCCGCCAGGAATGGAAAGGAATAGTACAAAGCCTTTAAACAATCATCCAGCTTTACAGAAGCTCACACTCTAACTAATTATGAAATAAGATGAATTCAGTGCTTCTTATTCTGGCCCAACTGGTGGCGTCCAGCTCCGGGTGGGTTCCAGGTGCAAACCAACATCCAGCTGCAAACTCCAGGTTTCTTTCACTAACCTGACACTGAGATTTGAGCGGGTTAAGTTGACATTCCTCCTGAAGGTCCCTCCTTCAAGTAGCGGGAGGCCGATCCCCAACCCCCCTCCAGCCGGTACAGCATAAGGACCCAAAGATGAAGGCGGTACCCTACCCAGAGATCTCATCAACAGCTATGGGTCAGCAGAGAAATCTCCAGACTCGTGGCCTGGCCAATCAAGTTGCCCCTTCACACACTGAATAGCATTTTTCCAACATCACCCTAAACATCAGTCAGCCTTCTTACTTTCCAGATTTCTTTACCAAGCTGTACAGTACTATTATTATGGATTTCTAAAGCAACAACAGTATATGCAGAACTTTAAAAGGAGACAGTACATTTACAATACAATTCAAGATGACTCAATACAATTTACTGATCCCCCAGTGCAGATGGGTGCACATACATTTGTCCCTTACTAGCCATCCTTTTAAAAGGCTGTGCATCTTCGTTCACTCAACAAGATGTATACACAGGCAAGTTAACTTGTAGATCATAGAAATCTTCTCAACATGAAAGCTACAAAAATTGAAATACTATCAACATGCAAACCATCATGCAAAACAACGTAATATATATAATATATACCTGTAACTGTCTGTATCTTTTTGTTTTTATATATATAGATAGAAAGATATCTATCTATATATGTATTTTTATTTTCTGTCCGTAATAAATCTAAGAGTCTTTGAGTTGAATCAAATGGTCAAAAGTGAAACTGTCTAGAGAATTGATTCTTTCTACTCTTTTGTCAACTTTAACCAAAAGATTACAAGCCTGCCCACCACGACAAGGTAGACTCCTTTAGGGAAGGCCCTACACTAAACTACACTATGCTAACCTACTCAATGCTAGTCATCCTATCTTTAGTATTGGATACCTGTTTGAATTAGGCCCTATCCTATAACCTTCTTCCTGCTTTACAGATTTGATTACTAAAATCTACATAAGAGCAATCCTTTCCTTACACAAAATAGACATCAGATTTGGAATGGCTGATACTGTTACAATATGGCGGGTGATGTGGTGGTCAGCAATGATCATCTTAATTTCCTTACACATTTTCCCCTTCTTTGATCATTGTTGAGCACTCTTCCATATAAATTCATCCACATTAGCCTGGAATAACGCAGGTGAAGTGTAAAAGATGGGAAGAGTCCCCAAGATGTGTCTATTACCTGATTAGATCTGTAGAGACACTAGGGGTATTGCCACCGATCTTCCACACATATTCTCACCTACTGATCCTCTAATGCAGATGAATGCACATACATTTGTCCCTTACTAGCCTACCAATTAAAAGGCAGTGTCCTTTCCTGTCTTCACACAGACCTAGACAGGTAAGTTCTCATATAGATCGGAGACATGTCCCCGCCAGGAATGGAAAGGAATAGTACAAAGCCTTTAAACAATCATCCAGCTTTACAAAAGCTCACACTCTAACTAAATATGAAATAAGATGAATTCAGTGCTTCTTATTCTGGCCCAACTGGTGGCGTCCAGCTCCGGGTGGGTTCCAGGTGCAAACCAACATCCAGCTGGAAACTCCAGGTTTCTTTCACTAACCTGACACTGAGATTTGAGCGGGTTAAGTTGACATTCCTCCTGAAGGTCCCTCCTTCAAGTAGCGGGAGGCCGATCCCCAACCCCCCTCCAGCGGGTACAGCACAAGGACCCAAAGATGAAGGCGGTACCCTACCCAGAGATCTCATCAAAACTATGGGTCAACAGAGAAATCTCCAGACTCGTGGCCTGGCCAATCAAGTTGCCCCCTTCACACACTAAATAGCATCTTTCCAACATCACCCTAAAGATCAGTCAACCTTCTTACTTTCCAGATTTCTTTACCAAGCTGTACAGTACTATTATTAAGGATTTCTTAAGCAACAACAGTATATGCAGAACTTTAAAAGGAGACAGTATATTTACAATACAATTCAAGATGACTCAATACAATTTACTAATCCCCCAGTGAAGATGGATGCAGATACATTTGTCCCTTACTAGCCTACCTTTTAAAAGGCCGTGTATCTTCACTCACTCAACAAGATGTATACACAGGCAAGCTAAATTGTAGATTATAGAAATCTTGTCAACATGAAAACGAGAAAAGTTAAAATACTACCAACATGCAAACAAACATGCAAACCAACGTGATATATATAATATATACCTGTAACTGTCTGTATCTTTTTGTTTATATATATATATAGAAAGATATCTATCTATATATGTATTTTTATTTTCTGTCCGTATTAAATCTAAGAGTCTTTTAGTTGAATCAAATGGTCAAAAGTGAAACTGTCTAGAGAATTGATTCTTTCTACTCTTTTGTCAATTTTAACCAAAAGATTACAAGCCTGCCCACCACGACAAGGTAGACTCTTTTAGGGCAGGCCCTACACTAAACTACACTATGCTAACCTACTCGATGCTAGTCATCCTATCTTTAGTATTGGATACCTGTTTGAATTAGGCCCTATCCTATAACCTTCCTTCTTGCTTTACAGATTTGTTTACTAAAATCTACATAAGAGCAATCCTTTTCTTACACAAAATAGACATCAGATTTGGAATGGCTGATACTGTTACAATATGGCGGGTGATGTGTTGGTCAGCAATGATCATCTTAAATTTCCTTACACATTTTCCCCTTCTTTGATCATTGTTGAGCACTCTTCCATATAAATTCATCCACATTAGCCTGAAATAACGCAGGTGAAGTGTAAAAGATGGGAAGAGTCCCCAAGATGTGTCTATTACCTGATCAGATCTGTAGAGACACTAGGGGTATTGCCACCGATCTTCCACACATATTCTCACCTACTGATCCTCTAATGCAGATGAATGCACATACATTTGTCCCTTACTAGCCTACCAATTAAAAGGCAGTGTCCTTTCCTGTCTTCACACAGACCTAGACAGGTAAGTTCTCATATAGATCGGAGACATGTCCCCGCCAGGAATGGAAAGGAATAGTACAAAGCCTTTAAACAATCATCCAGCTTTACAGAAGCTCACACTCTAACTAATTATGAAATAAGATGAATTCAGTGCTTCTTATTCTGGCCCAACTGGTGGCGTCCAGCTCCGGGTGGGTTCCAGGTGCAAACCAACATCCAGCTGCAAACTCCAGGTTTCTTTCACTAACCTGACACTGAGATTTGAGCGGGTTAAGTTGACATTCCTCCTGAAGGTCCCTCCTTCAAGTAGCGGGAGGCCGATCCCCAACCCCCCTCCAGCCGGTACAGCATAAGGACCCAAAGATGAAGGCGGTACCCTACCCAGAGATCTCATCAACAGCTATGGGTCAGCAGAGAAATCTCCAGACTCGTGGCCTGGCCAATCAAGTTGCCCCTTCACACACTGAATAGCATTTTTCCAACATCACCCTAAACATCAGTCAGCCTTCTTACTTTCCAGATTTCTTTACCAAGCTGTACAGTACTATTATTATGGATTTCTAAAGCAACAACAGTATATGCAGAACTTTAAAAGGAGACAGTACATTTACAATACAATTCAAGATGACTCAATACAATTTACTGATCCCCCAGTGCAGATGGGTGCACATACATTTGTCCCTTACTAGCCATCCTTTTAAAAGGCTGTGCATCTTCGTTCACTCAACAAGATGTATACACAGGCAAGCTAACTTGTAGATCATAGAAATCTTCTCAACATGAAAGCTACAAAAATTGAAATACTATCAACATGCAAACCATCATGCAAAACAACGTAATATATATAATATATACCTGTAACTGTCTGTATCTTTTTGTTTTTATATATATAGATAGAAAGATATCTATCTATATATGTATTTTTATTTTCTGTCCGTAATAAATCTAAGAGTCTTTGAGTTGAATCAAATGGTCAAAAGTGAAACTGTCTAGAGAATTGATTCTTTCTACTCTTTTGTCAACTTTAACCAAAAGATTACAAGCCTGCCCACCACGACAAGGTAGACTCCTTTAGGGAAGGCCCTACACTAAACTACACTATGCTAACCTACTCAATGCTAGTCATCCTATCTTTAGTATTGGATACCTGTTTGAATTAGGCCCTATCCTATAACCTTCTTCCTGCTTTACAGATTTGATTACTAAAATCTACATAAGAGCAATCCTTTCCTTACACAAAATAGACATCAGATTTGGAATGGCTGATACTGTTACAATATGGCGGGTGATGTGGTGGTCAGCAATGATCATCTTAATTTCCTTACACATTTTCCCCTTCTTTGATCATTGTTGAGCACTCTTCCATATAAATTCATCCACATTAGCCTGGAATAACGCAGGTGAAGTGTAAAAGATGGGAAGAGTCCCCAAGATGTGTCTATTACCTGATTAGATCTGTAGAGACACTAGGGGTATTGCCACCGATCTTCCACACATATTCTCACCTACTGATCCTCTAATGCAGATGGATGCACATACATTTGTCCCTTACTAGCCTACCAATTAAAAGGCAGTGTCCTTTCCTGTCTTCACACAGACTTAGACAGGTAAGTTCTCATATAGATCGGAGACATGTCCCCGCCAAGAATGGAAAGGAATAGTACAAAGCCTTTAAACAATCATCCAGCTTTACAAAAGCTCACACTCTAACTAAATATGAAATAAGATGAATTCAGTGCTTCTTATTCTGGCCCAACTGGTGGCGTCCAGCTCCGGGTGGGTTCCAGGTGCAAACCAACATCCAGCTGGAAACTCCAGGTTTCTTTCACTAACCTGACACTGAGATTTGAGCGGGTTAAGTTGACATTCCTCCTGAAGGTCCCTCCTTCAAGTAGCGGGAGGCCGATCCCCAACCCCCCTCCAGCGGGTACAGCACAAGGACCCAAAGATGAAGGCGGTACCCTACCCAGAGATCTCATCAAAACTATGGGTCAACAGAGAAATCTCCAGACTCGTGGCCTGGCCAATCAAGTTGCCCCCTTCACACACTAAATAGCATCTTTCCAACATCACCCTAAAGATCAGTCAACCTTCTTACTTTCCAGATTTCTTTACCAAGCTGTACAGTACTATTATTAAGGATTTCTTAAGCAACAACAGTATATGCAGAACTTTAAAAGGAGACAGTATATTTACAATACAATTCAAGATGACTCAATACAATTTACTAATCCCCCAGTGAAGATGGATGCAGATACATTTGTCCCTTACTAGCCTACCTTTTAAAAGGCCGTGTATCTTCACTCACTCAACAAGATGTATACACAGGCAAGCTAAATTGTAGATTATAGAAATCTTGTCAACATGAAAACGAGAAAAGTTAAAATACTACCAACATGCAAACAAACATGCAAACCAACGTGATATATATAATATATACCTGTAACTGTCTGTATCTTTTTGTTTATATATATATATAGAAAGATATCTATCTATATATGTATTTTTATTTTCTGTCCGTATTAAATCTAAGAGTCTTTTAGTTGAATCAAATGGTCAAAAGTGAAACTGTCTAGAGAATTGATTCTTTCTACTCTTTTGTCAATTTTAACCAAAAGATTACAAGCCTGCCCACCACGACAAGGTAGACTCTTTTAGGGCAGGCCCTACACTAAACTACACTATGCTAACCTACTCGATGCTAGTCATCCTATCTTTAGTATTGGATACCTGTTTGAATTAGGCCCTATCCTATAACCTTCCTTCTTGCTTTACAGATTTGTTTACTAAAATCTACATAAGAGCAATCCTTTTCTTACACAAAATAGACATCAGATTTGGAATGGCTGATACTGTTACAATATGGCGGGTGATGTGGTGGTCAGCAATGATCATCTTAAATTTCCTTACACATTTTCCCCTTCTTTGATCATTGTTGAGCACTCTTCCATATAAATTCATCCACATTAGCCTGAAATAACGCAGGTGAAGTGTAAAAGATGGGAAGAGTCCCCAAGATGTGTCTATTACCTGATCAGATCTGTAGAGACACTAGGGGTATTGCCACCGATCTTCCACACATATTCTCACCTACTGATCCTCTAATGCAGATGGATGCACATACATTTGTCCCTTACTAGCCTACCAATTAAAAGGCAGTGTCCTTTCCTGTCTTCACACAGACCTAGACAGGTAAGTTCTCATATAGATCGGAGACATGTCCCCGCCAGGAATGGAAAGGAATAGTACAAAGCCTTTAAACAATCATCCAGCTTTACAGAAGCTCACACTCTAACTAATTATGAAATAAGATGAATTCAGTGCTTCTTATTCTGGCCCAACTGGTGGCGTCCAGCTCCGGGTGGGTTCCAGGTGCAAACCAACGTCCAGCTGCAAACTCCAGGTTTCTTTCACTAACCTGACACTGAGATTTGAGCGGGTTAAGTTGACATTCCTCCTGAAGGTCCCTCCTTCAAGTAGCGGGAGGCCGATCCCCAACCCCCCTCCAGCCGGTACAGCATAAGGACCCAAAGATGAAGGCGGTACCCTACCCAGAGATCTCATCAACAGCTATGGGTCAGCAGAGAAATCTCCAGACTCGTGGCCTGGCCAATCAAGTTGCCCCCTTCACACACTGAATAGCATTTTTCCAACATCACCCTAAACATCAGTCAGCCTTCTTACTTTCCAGATTTCTTTACCAAGCTGTACAGTACTATTATTATAGATTTCTAAAGCAACAACAGTATATGCAGAACTTTAAGAGGAGACAGTACATTTACAATACAATTCAAGATGACTCAATACAATTTACTGATCCCCCAGTGCAGATGGGTGCACATACATTTGTCCCTTACTAGCCTTCCTTTTAAAAGGCTGTGCATCTTCGTTCACTCAACAAGATGTATACACAGGCAAGCTAACTTGTAGATCATAGAAATCTTCTCAACATGAAAGCTACAAAAATTGAAATACTATCAACATGCAAACCATCATGCAAAACAACGTAATATATATAATATATACCTGTAACTGTCTGTATCTTTTTGTTTTTATATATATAGATAGAAAGATATCTATCTATATATGTATTTTTATTTTCTGTCCGTAATAAATCTAAGAGTCTTTGAGTTGAATCAAATGGTCAAAAGTGAAACTGTCTAGAGAATTGATTCTTTCTACTCTTTTGTCAACTTTAACCAAAAGATTACAAGCCTGCCCACCACGACAAGGTAGACTCTTTTAGGGAAGGCCCTACACTAAACTACACTATGCTAACCTACTCAATGCTAGTCATCCTATCTTTAGTATTGGATACCTGTTTGAATTAGGCCCTATCCTATAACCTTCTTCCTGCTTTACAGATTTGTTTACTAAAATCCACATAAGAGCAATCCTTTCCTTACACAAAATAGACATCAGATTTGGAATCGCTGATACTGTTAGAATATGGCGGGTGATTTGGTGGTCAGCAATGATCATCTTATATTTCCTTACACATTTTCCCCTTCTTTGATCATTGTTGAGCACTCTTCCATATAAATTCATCCACATTAGCCTGAAATAACGCAGGTGAAGTGTAAAAGATGGGAAGAGTACCCAAGATGTGTCTATTACCTGATCAGATCTGTAGAGACACTAGGGGTATTGCCACCGATCTTCCACACATATTCTCACCTACTGATCCTCTAATGCAGATGGATGCACATACATTTGTCCCTTACTAGCCTACCAATTAAAAGGCAGTGTCCTTTCCTGTCTTCACACAGACCTAGACAGGTAAGTTCTCATATAGATCGGAGACATGTCCCCGCCAGGAATGGAAAGGAATAGTACAAAGCCTTTAAACAATCATCCAGCTTTACAGAAGCTCACACTCTAACTAATTATGAAATAAGATGAATTCAGTGCTTCTTATTCTGGCCCAACTGGTGGCGTCCAGCTCCGGGTGGGTTCCAGGTGCAAACCAACATCCAGCTGCAAACTCCAGGTTTCTTTCACTAACCTGACACTGAAATTTGAGCGGGTTAAGTTGACATTCCTCCTGAAGGTCCCTCCTTCAAGTAGCAGGAGGCCGATCCCCAACCCCCCTCCAGCCGGTACAGCATAAGGACCCAAAGATGAAGGCGGTACCCTACCCAGAGATCTCATCAACAGCTATGGGTCAGCAGAGAAATCTCCAGACTCGTGGCCTGGCCAATCAAGTTGCCCCCTTCACACACTGAATAGCATTTTTCCAACATCACCCTAAACATCAGTCAGCCTTCTTACTTTCCAGAATTCTTTACCAAGCTGTACAGTACTATTATTATGGATTTCTAAAGCAACAACAGTATATGCAGAACTTTAAAAGGAGACAGTACATTTACAATACAATTCAAGATGACTCAATACAATTTACTGATCCCCCAGTGCAGATGGGTGCACATACATTTGTCCCTTACTAGCCTTCCTTTTAAAAGGCTGTGCATCTTCGTTCACTCAACAAGATGTATACACAGGCAAGCTAACTTGTAGATCATAGAAATCTTCTCAACATGAAAGCTACAAAAATTGAAATACTATCAACATGCAAACCATCATGCAAAACAACGTAATATATATAATATATACCTGTAACTGTCTGTATCTTTTTGTTTTTATATATATAGATAGAAAGATATCTATCTATATATGTATTTTTATTTTCTGTCCGTAATAAATCTAAGAGTCTTTGAGTTGAATCAAATGGTCAAAAGTGAAACTGTCTAGAGAATTGATTCTTTCTACTCTTTTGTCAACTTTAACCAAAAGATTACAAGCCTGCCCACCACGACAAGGTAGACTCTTTTAGGGAAGGCCCTACACTAAACTACACTATGCTAACCTACTCAATGCTAGTCATCCTATCTTTAGTATTGGATACCTGTTTGAATTAGGCCCTATCCTATAACCTTCTTCCTGCTTTACAGATTTGTTTACTAAAATCCACATAAGAGCAATCCTTTCCTTACACAAAATAGACATCAGATTTGGAATGGCTGATACTGTTACAATATGGCGGGTGATGTGGTGGTCAGCAATGATCATCTTAAATTTCCTTACACATTTTCCCCTTCTTTGATCATTGTTGAGCACTCTTCCATATAAATTCATCCACATTAGCCTGAAATAACGCAGGTGAAGTGTAAAAGATGGGAAGAGTCCCCAAGATGTGTCTATTACCTGATCAGATCTGTAGAGACACTAGGGGTATTGCCACCGATCTTCCACACATATTCTCACCTACTGATCCTCTAATGCAGATGGATGCACATACATTTGTCCCTTACTAGCCTACCAATTAAAAGGCAGTGTCCTTTCCTGTCTTCACACAGACCTAGACAGGTAAGTTCTCATATAGATCGGAGACATGTCCCCGCCAGGAATGGAAAGGAATAGTACAAAGCCTTTAAACAATCATCCAGCTTTACAGAAGCTCACACTCTAACTAATTATGAAATAAGATGAATTCAGTGCTTCTTATTCTGGCCCAACTGGTGGCGTCCAGCTCCGGGTGGGTTCCAGGTGCAAACCAACGTCCAGCTGCAAACTCCAGGTTTCTTTCACTAACCTGACATTGAGATTTGAGCGGGTTAAGTTGACATTCCTCCTGAAGGTCCCTCCTTCAAGTAGCGGGAGGCCGATCCCCAACCCCCCTCCAGCCGGTACAGCATAAGGACCCAAAGATGAAGGCGGTACCCTACCCAGAGATCTCATCAACAGCTATGGGTCAGCAGAGAAATCTCCAGACTCGTGGCCTGGCCAATCAAGTTGCCCCCTTCACACACTGAATAGCATTTTTCCAACATCACCCTAAACATCAGTCAGCTTTCTTACTTTCCAGATTTCTTTACCAAGCTGTACAGTACTATTATTATAGATTTCTAAAGCAACAACAGTATATGCAGAACTTTAAGAGGAGACAGTACATTTACAATACAATTCAAGATGACTCAATACAATTTACTGATCCCCCAGTGCAGATGGGTGCACATACATTTGTCCCTTACTAGCCTTCCTTTTAAAAGGCTGTGCATCTTCGTTCACTCAACAAGATGTATACACAGGCAAGCTAACTTGTAGATCATAGAAATCTTCTCAACATGAAAACGAGAAAAATTAAAATACTACCAACATGCAAACAAACATGCAAACCAACGTGATATATATATAATATATACCTGTAACTGTCTGTATCTTTTTGTTTATATATATATAGAAAGATAGCTATCTATATATGTATTTTTATTTTCTGTCCGTAATAAATCTAAGAGTCTTTTAGTTGAATCAAATGGTCAAAAGTGAAACTGTCTAGAGAATTGATTCTTTCTACTCTTTTGTCAATTTTAACCAAAAGATTACAAGCCTGCCCACCACGACAAGGTAGACTCTTTTAGGGCAGGCCCTACACTAAACTACACTATGCTAACCTACTCGATGCTAGTCATCCTATCTTTAGTATTGGATACCTGTTTGAATTAGGCCCTATCCTATAACCTTCCTTCTTGCTTTACAGATTTGTTTACTAAAATCTACATAAGAGCAATCCTTTTCTTACACAAAATAGACATCAGATTTGGAATGGCTGATACTGTTACAATATGGCGGGTGATGTGGTGGTCAGCAATGATCATCTTAAATTTCCTTACACATTTTCCCCTTCTTTGATCATTGTTGAGCACTCTTCCATATAAATTCATCCACATTAGCCTGAAATAACGCAGGTGAAGTGTAAAAGATGGGAAGAGTCCCCAAGATGTGTCTATTACCTGATCAGATCTGTAGAGACACTAGGGGAATTGCCACCGATCTTCCACACATATTCTCACCTACTGATCCTCTAATGCAGATGGATGCACATACATTTGTCCCTTACTAGCCTACCAATTAAAAGGCAGTGTCCTTTCCTGTCTTCACACAGACCTAGACAGGTAAGTTCTCATATAGATCGGAGAAATGTCCCCGCCAGGAATGGAAAGGAATAGTACAAAGCCTTTAAACAATCATCCAGCTTTACAGAAGCTCACACTCTAACTAATTATGAAATAAGATGAATTCAGTGCTTCTTATTCTGGCCCAACTGGTGGCGTCCAGCTCCGGGTGGGTTCCAGGTGCAAACCAACATCCAGCTGCAAACTCCAGGTTTCTTTCACTAACCTGACACTGAGATTTGAGCAGGTTAAGTTGACATTCCTCCTGAAGGTCCCTCCTTCAAGTAGCGGGAGGCCGATCCCCAACCCCCCTCCAGCCGGTACAGCATAAGGACCCAAAGATGAAGGCGGTACCCTACCCAGAGATCTCATCAACAGCTATGGGTCAGCAGAGAAATCTCCAGACTCGTGGCCTGGCCAATCAAGTTGCCCCCTTCACACACTGAATAGCATTTTTCCAACATCACCCTAAACATCAGTCAGCCTTCTTACTTTCCAGATTTCTTTACCAAGCTGTACAGTACTATTATTATAGATTTCTAAAGCAACAACAGTATATGCAGAACTGTAAAAGGAGACAGTACATTTACAATACAATTCAAGATGACTCAATACAATTTACTGATCCCCCAGTGCAGATGGGTGCACATACATTTGTCCCTTACTAGCCTTCCTTTTAAAAGGCTGTGCATCTTCGTTCACTCAACAAGATGTATACACAGGCAAGCTAACTTGTAGATCATAGAAATCTTCTCAACATGAAAGCTACAAAAATTGAAATACTATCAACATGCAAACCATCATGCAAAACAACGTAATATATATACTATATACCTGTAACTGTCTGTATCTTTTTGTGTTTATATATATAGATAGAAAGATATCTATCTATATATGTATTTTTATTTTCTGTCCGTAATAAATCTAAGAGTCTTTGAGTTGAATCAAATGGTCAAAAGTGAAACTGTCTAGAGAATTGATTCTTTCTACTCTTTTGTCAACTTTAACTAAAAGATTACAAGCCTGCCCACCACGACAAGGTAGACTCTTTTAGGGAAGGCCCTACACTAAACTACACTATGCTAACCTACTCAATGCTAGTCATCCTATCTTTAGTATTGGATACCTGTTTGAATTAGGCCCTATCCTATAACCTTCTTTCTGCTTTACAGATTTGTTTTCTAAAATCCACATAAGAGCAATCCTTTCCTTACACAAAATAGACATCAGATTTGGAATGGCTGATACTGTTACAATATGGCGGGTGATGTGGTGGTCAGCAATGATCATCTTAAATTTCCTTACACATTTTCCCCTTCTTTGATCATTGTTGAGCACTCTTCCATATAAATTCATCCACATTAGCCTGAAATAACGCAGGTGAAGTGTAAAAGATGGGAAGAGTCCCCAAGATGTGTCTATTACCTGATCAGATCTGTAGAGACACTAGGGGTATTGCCACCGATCTTCCACACATATTCTCACCTACTGATCCTCTAATGCAGATGGATGCACATACATTTGTCCCTTACTAGCCTACCAATTAAAAGGCAGTGTCCTTTCCTGTCTTCACACAGACCTAGACAGGTAAGTTCTCATAGAGATCGGAGACATGTCCCCGCCAGGAATGGAAAGGAATAGTACAAAGCCTTTAAACAATCATCCAGCTTTACAGAAGCTCACACTCTAACTAATTATGAAATAAGATGAATTCAGTGCTTCTTATTCTGGCCCAACTGGTGGCGTCCAGCTCCGGGTGGGTTCCAGGTGCAAACCAACATCCAGCTGCAAACTCCAGGTTTCTTTCACTAACCTGACACTGAGATTTGAGCGGGTTAAGTTGACATTCCTCCTGAAGGTCCCTCCTTCAAGTAGCGGGAGGCCGATCCCCAACCCCCCTCCAGCCGGTACAGCATAAGGACCCAAAGATGAAGGCGGTACCCTACCCAGAGATCTCATCAACAGCTATGGGTCAGCAGAGAAATCTCCAGACTCGTGGCCTGGCCAATCAAGTTGCCCCCTTCACACACTGAATAGCATTTTTCCAACATCACCCTAAACATCAGTCAGCCTTCTTACTTTCCAGATTTCTTTACCAAGCTGTACAGTACTATTATTATAGATTTCTAAAGCAACAACAGTATATGCAGAACTTTAAGAGGAGACAGTACATTTACAATACAATTCAAGATGACTCAATACAATTTACTGATCCCCCAGTGCAGATGGGTGCACATACATTTGTCCCTTACTAGCCTTCCTTTTAAAAGGCTGTGCATCTTCGTTCACTCAACAAGATGTATACACAGGCAAGCTAACTTGTAGATCATAGAAATCTTCTCAACATGAAAGCTACAAAAATTGAAATACAATCAACATGCAAACCATCATGCAAAACAACGTAATATATATAATATATACCTGTAACTGTCTGTATCTTTTTGTTTTTATATATATAGATAGAAAGATATCTATCTATATATGTATTTTTATTTTCTGTCCGTAATAAATCTAAGAGTCTTTGAGTTGAATCAAATGGTCAAAAGTGAAACTGTCTAGAGAATTGATTCTTTCTACTCTTTTGTCAACTTTAACCAAAAGATTACAAGCCTGCCCACCACGACAAGGTAGACTCTTTTAGGGAAGGCCCTACACTAAACTACACTATGCTAACCTACTCAATGCTAGTCATCCTATCTTTAGTATTGGATACCTGTTTGAATTAGGCCCTATCCTATAACCTTCTTCCTGCTTTACAGATTTGATTACTAAAATCTACATAAGAGCAATCCTTTCCTTACACAAAATAGACATCAGATTTGGAATGGCTGATACTGTTACAATATGGCGGGTGATGTGGTGGTCAGCAATGATCATCTTAATTTCCTTACACATTTTCCCCTTCTTTGATCATTGTTGAGCACTCTTCCATATAAATTCATACACATTAGCCTGGAATAACGCAGGTGAAGTGTAAAAGATGGGAAGAGTCCCCAAGATGTGTCTATTACCTGATTAGATCTGTAGAGACACTAGGGGTATTGCCACCGATCTTCCACACATATTCTCACCTACTGATCCTCTAATGCAGATGGATGCACATACATTTGTCCCTTACTAGCCTACCAATTAAAAGGCAGTGTCCTTTCCTGTCTTCACACAGACTTAGACAGGTAAGTTCTCATATAGATCGGAGACATGTCCCCTCCAAGAATGGAAAGGAATAGTACAAAGCCTTTAAACAATCATCCAGCTTTACAAAAGCTCACACTCTAACTAAATATGAAATAAGATGAATTCAGTGCTTCTTATTCTGGCCCAACTGGTGGCGTCCACCTCCGGGTGGGTTCCAGGTGCAAACCAACATCCAGCTGCAAACTCCAGGTTTCTTTCACTAACCTGACACTGAGATTTGAGCGGGTTAAGTTGACATTCCTCCTGAAGGTCCCTCCTTCAAGTAGCGGGAGGCCGATCCCCAACCCCCCTCCAGCCGGTACAGCACAAGGACCCAAAGATGAAGGCGGTACCCTACCCAGAGATCTCATCAAAACTATGGGTCAACAGAGAAATCTCCAGACTCGTGGCCTGGCCAATCAAGTTGCCCCCTTCACACACTAAATAGCATCTTTCCAACATCACCCTAAACATCAGTCAACCTTCTTACTTTCCAGATTTCTTTACCAAGCTGTACAGTACTATTATTAAGGATTTCTTAAGCAACAACAGTATATGCAGAACTTTAAAAGGAGACAGTATATTTACAATACAATTCAAGATGACTCAATACAATTTACTAATCCCCCAGTGAAGATGGATGCAGATACATTTGTCCCTTACTAGCCTACCTTTTAAAAGGCCGTGTATCTTCATTCACTCAACAAGATGTATACACAGGCAAGCTAAATTGTAGATTATAGAAATCTTCTCAACATGAAAACGAGAAAAATTAAAATACTACCAACATGCAAACAAACATGCAAACCAACGTGATATATATATAATATATACCTGTAACTGTCTGTATCTTTTTGTTTATATATATATATAGAAAGATATCTATCTATATATGTATTTTTATTTTCTGTCCGTAATAAATCTAAGAGTCTTTTAGTTGAATCAAATGGTCAAAAGTGAAACTGTCTAGAGAATTGATTCTTTCTACTCTTTTGTCAATTTTAACCAAAAGATTACAAGCCTGCCCACCACGACAAGGTAGACTCTTTTAGGGCAGGCCCTACACTAAACTACACTATGCTAACCTACTCGATGCTAGTCATCCTATCTTTAGTATTGGATACCTGTTTGAATTAGGCCCTATCCTATAACCTTCCTTCTTGCTTTACAGATTTGTTTACTAAAATCTACATAAGAGCAATCCTTTTCTTACACAAAATAGACATCAGATTTGGAATGGCTGATACTGTTACAATATGGCGGGTGATGTGGTGGTCAGCAATGATCATCTTAAATTTCATTACACATTTTCCCCTTCTTTGATCATTGTTGAGCACTCTTCCATATAAATTCATCCACATTAGCCTGAAATAACGCAGGTGAAGTGTAAAAGATGGGAAGAGTCCCCAAGATGTGTCTATTACCTGATCAGATCTGTAGAGACACTAGGGGTATTGCCACCGATCTTCCACACATATTCTCACCTACTGATCCTCTAATGCAGATGGATGCACATACATTTGTCCCTTACTAGCCTACCAAATAAAAGGCAGTGTCCTTTCCTGTCTTCACACAGACCTAGACAGGTAAGTTCTCATATAGATCGGAGACATGTCCCCGCCAGGAATGGAAAGGAATAGTACAAAGCCTTTAAACAATCATCCAGCTTTACAGAAGCTCACACTCTAACTAATTATGAAATAAGATGAATTCAGTGCTTCTTATTCTGGCCCAACTGGTGGCGTCCAGCTCCGGGTGGGTTCCAGGTGCAAACCAACATCCAGCTGCAAACTCCAGGTTTCTTTCACTAACCTGACACTGAGATTTGAGCGGGTTAAGTTGACATTCCTCCTGAAGGTCCCTCCTTCAAGTAGCGGGAGGCCGATCCCCAACCCCCCTCCAGCCGGTACAGCATAAGGACCCAAAGATGAAGGCGGTACCCTACCCAGAGATCTCATCAACAGCTATGGGTCAGCAGAGAAATCTCCAGACTCGTGGCCTGGCCAATCAAGTTGCCCCCTTCACACACTGAATAGCATTTTTCCAACATCGCCCTAAACATCAGTCAGCCTTCTTACTTTCCAGATTTCTTTACCAAGCTGTACAGTACTATTATTATGGATTTCTAAAGCAACAACAGTATATGCAGAACTTTAAAAAGAGACAGTACATTTACAATACAATTCAAGATGACTCAATACAATTTACTGATCCCCCAGTGCAGATGGGTGCACATAAATTTGTCCCTTACTAGCCTACCTTTTAAAAGGCTGTGCATCTTCGTTCACTCAACAAGATGTATACACAGGCAAGCTAACTTGTAGATCATAGAAATCTTCTCAACATGAAAGCTACAAAAATTGAAATACTATCAACATGCAAACCATCATGCAAAACAACGTAATATATATAATATATACCTGTAACTGTCTGTATCTTTTTGTTTTTATATATATATAGAAAGATATCTATCTATATATGTATTTTTATTTTCTGTCCGTAATAAATCTAAGAGTCTTTTAGTTGAATCAAATGGTCAAAAGTGAAACTGTCTAGAGAATTGATTCTTTCTACTCTTTTGTCAATTTTAACCAAAAGATTACAAGCCTGCCCACCACGACAAGGTAGACTCTTTTAGGGCAGGCCCTACACTAAACTACACTATGCTAACCTACTCGATGCTAGTCATCCTATCTTTAGTATTGGATACCTGTTTGAATTAGGCCCTATCCTATAACCTTCCTTCTTGCTTTACAGATTTGTTTACTAAAATCTACATAAGAGCAATCCTTTTCTTACACAAAATAGACATCAGATTTTGAATGGCTGATACTGTTACAATATGGCGGGTGATGTGGTGGTCAGCAATGATCATCTTAATTTCCTTACACATTTTCCCCTTCTTTGATCATTGTTGAGCACTCTTCCATATAAATTCATCCACATTAGCCTGGAATAACGCAGGTGAAGTGTAAAAGATGGGAAGAGTCCCCAAGATGTGTCTATTACCTGATTAGATCTGTAGAGACACTAGGGGTATTGCCACCGATCTTCCACACATATTCTCACCTACTGATCCTCTAATGCAGATGGATGCACATACATTTGTCCCTTACTAGCCTACCAATTAAAAGGCAGTGTCCTTTCCTGTCTTCACACAGACCTAGACAGGTAAGTTCTCATATAGATCGGGGACATGTCCCCGCCAGGAATGGAAAGGAATAGTACAAAGCCTTTAAACAATCATCCAGCTTTACAGAAGTTCACACTCTAACTAATTATGAAATAAGATGAATTCAGTGCTTCTTATTCTGGCCCAACTGGTGGCGTCCAGCTCCGGGTGGGTTCCAGGTGCAAACCAACATCCAGCTGCAAACTCCAGGTTTCTTTCACTAACCTGACACTGAGATTTGAGCGGGTTAAGTTGACATTCCTCCTGAAGGTCCCTCCTTCAAGTAGCGGGAGGCCGATCCCCAACCCCCCTCCAGCCGGTACAGCATAAGGACCCAAAGATGAAGGCGGTACCCTACCCAGAGATCTCATCAACAGCTATGGGTCAGCAGAGAAATCTCCAGACTCGTGGCCTGGCCAATCAAGTTGCCCCCTTCACACACTGAATAGCATTTTTCCAACATCACCCTAAACATCAGTCAGCCTTCTTACTTTCCAGATTTCTTTACCAAGCTGTACAGTACTATTATTATAGATTTCTAAAGCAACAACAGTATATGCAGAACTTTAAGAGGAGACAGTACATTTACAATACAGTTCAAGATGACTCAATACAATTTACTGATCCCCCAGTGCAGATGGGTGCACATACATTTGTCCCTTACTAGCCTTCCTTTTAAAAGGCTGTGCATCTTCGTTCACTCAACAAGATGTATACACAGGCAAGCTAACTTGTAGATCATAGAAATCTTCTCAACATGAAAGCTACAAAAATTGAAATACAATCAACATGCAAACCATCATGCAAAACAACGTAATATATATAATATATACCTGTAACTGTCTGTATCTTTTTGTTTTTATATATATAGATAGAAAGATATCTATCTATATATGTATTTTTATTTTCTGTCCGTAATAAATCTAAGAGTCTTTGAGTTGAATCAAATGGTCAAAAGTGAAACTGTCTAGAGAATTGATTCTTTCTACTCTTTTGTCAACTTTAACCAAAAGATTACAAGCCTGCCCACCACGACAAGGTAGACTCTTTTAGGGAAGGCCCTACACTAAACTACACTATGCTAACCTACTCAATGCTAGTCATCCTATCTTTAGTATTGGATACCTGTTTGAATTAGACCCTATCCTATAACCTTCTTCCTGCTTTACAGATTTGATTACTAAAATCTACATAAGAGCAATCCTTTCCTTACACAAAATAGACATCAGATTTTGAATGGCTGATACTGTTACAATATGGCGGGTGATGTGGTGGTCAGCAATGATCATCTTAATTTCCTTACACATTTTCCCCTTCTTTGATCATTGTTGAGCACTCTTCCATATAAATTCATACACATTAGCCTGGAATAACGCAGGTGAAGTGTAAAAGATGGGAAGAGTCCCCAAGATGTGTCTATTACCTGATTAGATCTGTAGAGACACTAGGGGTATTGCCACCGATCTTCCACACATATTCTCACCTACTGATCCTCTAATGCAGATGGATGCACATACATTTGTCCCTTACTAGCCTACCAATTAAAAGGCAGTGTCCTTTCCTGTCTTCACACAGACCTAGACAAGTAAGTTCTCATATAGATCGGAGACATGTCCCCGCCAGGAATGGAAAGGAATAGTACAAAGCCTTTAAACAATCATCCAGCTTTACAGAAGCTCACACTCTAACTAATTATGAAATAAGATGAATTCAGTGCTTCTTATTCTGGCCCAACTGGTGGCGTCCAGCTCCGGGTGGGTTCCAGGTGCAAACCAACATCCAGCTGCAAACTCCAGGTTTCTTTCACTAACCTGACACTGAGATTTGAGCGGGTTAAGTTGACATTCCTCCTGAAGGTCCCTCCTTCAAGTAGCGGGAGGCCGATCCCCAACCCCCCTCCAGCCGGTACAGCATAAGGACCCAAAGATGAAGGCGGTACCCTACCCAGAGATCTCATCAACAGCTATGGGTCAGCAGAGAAATCTCCAGACTCGTGGCCTGGCCAATCAAGTTGCCCCCTTCACACACTGAATAGCATTTTTCCAACATCACCCTAAACATCAGTCAGCCTTCTTACTTTCCAGATTTCTTTACCAAGCTGTACAGTACTATTATTATGGATTTCTAAAGCAACAACAATATATGCAGAACTTTAAAAGGAGACAGTACATTTACAATACAATTCAAGATGACTCAATACAATTTACTGATCCCCCAGTGCAGACGGGTGCACATACATTTGTCCCTTACTAGCCTACCTTTTAAAAGGCTGTGCATCTTCGTTCACTCAACAAGATGTATACACAGGCAAGCTAACTTGTAGATCATAGAAATCTTCTCAACATGAAAGCTACAAAAATTGAAATACTATCAACATGCAAACCATCGTGCAAAACAACGTAATTTATATAATATATACCTGTAACTGTCTGTATCTTTTTGTTTTTATATATATATAGATAGAAAGACATCTATCTATATATGTATTTTTATTTTCTGTCCGTAATAAATCTAAGAGTCTTTGAGTTGAATCAAATGGTCAAAAGTGAAACTGTCTAGAGAATTGATTCTTTCTACTCTTTTGTCAACTTTAACCAAAAGATTACAAGCCTGCCCACCACGACAAGGTAGACTCTTTTAGGGAAGGCCCTACACTAAACTACACTATGCTAACCTACTCAATGCTAGTCATCCTATCTTTAGTATTGGATACCTGTTTGAATTAGGCCCTATCCTATAACCTTCTTCCTGCTTTACAGATTTGATTACTAAAATCTACATAAGAGCAATCCTTTCCTTACACAAAATAGACATCAGATTTTGAATGGCTGATACTGTTACAATATGGCGGGTGATGTGGTGGTCAGCAATGATCATCTTAATTTCCTTACACATTTTCCCCTTCTTTGATCATTGTTGAGCACTCTTCCATATAAATTCATCCACATTAGCCTGGAATAACGCAGGTGAAGTGTAAAAGATGGGAAGAGTCCCCAAGATGTGTCTATTACCTGATTAGATCTGTAGAGACACTAGGGGTATTGCCACCGATCTTCCACACATATTCTCACCTACTGATCCTCTAATGCAGATGGATGCACATACATTTGTCCCTTACTAGCCTACCAATTAAAAGGCAGTTTCCTTTCCTGTCTTCACACAGACTTAGACAGGTAAGTTCTCATATAGATCGGAGACATGTCCCCGCCAAGAATGGAAAGGAATAGTACAAAGCCTTTAAACAATCATCCAGCTTTACAAAAGCTCACACTCTAACTAAATATGAAATAAGATGAATTCAGTGCTTCTTATTCTGGCCCAACTGGTGGCGTCCAGCTCCGGGTGGGTTCCAGGTGCAAACCAACATCCAGCTGCAAACTCCAGGTTTCTTTCACTAACCTGACACTGAGATTTGAGCGGGTTAAGTTGACATTCCTCCTGAAGGTCCCTCCTTCAAGTAGCGGGAGGCCGATCCCCAACCCCCCTCCAGCCGGTACAGCATAAGGACCCAAAGATGAAGGCGGTACCCTACCCAGAGATCTCATCAACAGCTATGGGTCAGCAGAGAAATCTCCAGACTCGTGGCCTGGCCAATCAAGTTGCCCCCTTCACACACTGAATAGCATTTTTCCAACATCACCCTAAACATCAGTCAGCCTTCTTACTTTCCAGATTTCTTTACCAAGCTGTACAGTACTATTATTATGGATTTCTAAAGCAACAACAGTATATGCAGAACTTTAAAAGGAGACAGTACATTTACAATACAATTCAAGATGACTCAATACAATTTACTGATCCCCCAGTGCAGATGGGTGTACATACATTTGTCCCTTACTAGCCTACCTTTTAAAAGGCTGTGCATCTTCGTTCACTCAACAAGATGTATACACAGGCAAGCTAACTTGTAGATCATAGAAATCTTCTCAACATGAAAGCTACAAAAATTGAAATACTATCAACATGCAAACCATCATGCAAAACAACGTAATATATATAATATATACCTGTAACTGTCTGTATCTTTTTGTTTTTATATATATAGATAGAAAGATATCTATCTATATATGTATTTTTATTTTCTGTCCGTAATAAATCTAAGAGTCTTTGAGTTGAATCAAATGGTCAAAAGTGAAACTGTCTAGAGAATTGATTCTTTCTACTCTTTTGTCAACTTTAACCAAAAGATTACAAGCCTGCCCACCACGACAAGGTAGACTCTTTTAGGGAAGGCCCTACACTAAACTACACTTTGCTAAGCTACTCAATGCTAGTCATCCTATCTTTAGTATTGGATACCTGTTTGAATTAGGCCCTATCCTATAACCTTCCTTCTTGCTTTACAGATTTTTTTTTTATTTATTTTACACTTAGAGCTCGGGAAAGGTGGCAGAGGGAGGGGGACCCCCTTCTGCCACCCACAGAAGTGATTGAGTGGCTATTTAGACCCTCTAATCACTTCTGCCACAAACAGAATCGCTAACTGAAAAAACCCATACTGGAATGAGGCCTGTAGATGCCGACATCATCCCAGTATAACTACTTTAACTCGAGGACTTCCATGGATGTCCTATAGGCAGGAAGTAGTTAGATTTAGCTGTATATTTTAGGACATTACAGTGTATCACCACCAAAAAAACTGCACAAATAATTCTCCTTTTCCTGATGATCGCAGCAATACCACATGTGTGTGTGATTTGTTTTTTGTGCCCATAATAGAGCCAAGAAACAATAGTATGTATTGTAAGAACACATATATGGAGCATCCAGGTTTAAAGCCCACTTCCTGGATGCCTCATATATGTGTTATGCGGTCATGAAGGGGTTCATATGGTACAATTGTCATACCTGTTGGGTCACGTGGTGGTATTTCACGATTGTTGCGCCATTGACGCCGCGGCATCTTGATGGTACTAGATGGTATCGCAGGTGAATGAAGGTTTATCTAATAATAAATAACATTAATAATAAATAATAAGAGAAATGTAGAATAATACTACAAATAATAATACTAATACTTTCTGCTATAAAACATATCCAATAAAAAAAATTAAAAATTGAATTTCTTCATAAAATGTAGGCCAATGTGTATTCTGCTACATATTTTTGTTAAAAAAAATCCCAATAAGTGTATATTGATTGGTTTGCGCAAAAGTTATATCATCTACAAACTATAGGACATTTCTATTCATTTTTTACTAGTAATGGTGGTGATCAGCGACGTATAGTGGACTGTGATGTTGCGCCGGACATTCTGACACTGACACTTTTTGGGGACCAGTGACACTAATACTGTGATCAGTGCTAAAAATATGCACCGTCACTGTACTAATGACACTGGCTGGGAAGGTGTTAACATCAGGGGTGATCAAAGGGTTAACTGTGTGCCTCACCAGTGTTTATGTGAACTGTGTGAGGTGCTTTTACTAGGGGATAAGATGGAATGTAGCAGGGACACAAATGCCATCCCTTCTCTCTGTCAGAATGGCAATCTGCCTTGTTTACATAGGCAGATCAGAGTTCTGTCTCTCTGCCCAACGATCGGCTGGCGGACATCTAGTACAATGCACCCGTTGATTGGCTTCCGCTGTGTATAATGAAGCGAGCTGTTGCATTTATACATGATCCAGCACACAGCTGCCACCCTGTATAAATAAAGCTAGTATAGGGCAGTCCGGAAGCTGCATCCACCTAGGTAAGTATGAATATGGAATAAAAAAGTTCCATACTTCTCTTTTAATATTCAAAGTAAATTCACTCATCCATACATGTCTCCATGCTTTATTTTATTGAGAAATCACTTTGAAAAACATCCTCAGCATTTTTAGCAATGACCTTCTTGAGTAAGGGCAAATGATTCATGTAGCATTTACTTCCTGGAATCCATCAGCCCTTAGTTCAGGCATGCAGGGAGGAGTGTGTGCTTAGCTGAGAAAGCCTCTCCTTCCCTCCTCCAGATGAAAGAAGAAAATACCCATTAAGGCTCCTGGGAAGTATGACATAATTTTAGCCTAGGCCACAAACCAGGAAGCAACTGAAGAAATGTAAAAAAAAAAAAAAGATTAAGGGCCGGTTCCCATTGCTGCGATGTCCGAGATCGGATGTGATAAGCACCACACTGCAGTGAAAATCACATCCGATCTCTGTGCGATGTGCATCGCATTCGGACCAAACTCGCACAGGACCCTTTTTTTGGTCCGCAGCAGAATCGGATCGCATGGGTGTTCACACCATGCGATCCGATTCCTGTCCGAGTTTGCAGATCGCACTGCGATATGCGAACTGATTTGGGGGTGTCATTAACTTTTAACTGACAATCCCAGCAGTTCGCATAGGGCAGCCGGGAGACATGCGATGTGGGTACCTGCAGTAGATTTGCAGCGTTCCCGCATTGCAGCAGTGGGAACCGGCCCCAAAACAAGTAAATATGATATATCTTCTTATCTATTTACTCATGCGAGCAGCATAAACATTTAACCACTTCAATACAGGGCACTTATACACCTTCCTGCCCAAACCAATTTTCAGCTTTCAGTGCTGTCGCAGTTTCACTGACAATTGCGCGGTCATACAACACTGTACCCAGTCTAAATTGTTATCATTTTGTTCCCACAAATAGAGCTTTCTTTTGGTGGTATTTGATCACTTCTGCGGTTTTTATTTTTTGCTAAACAAATTAAAAAAGCCCGAAAATTTAAAAAAAAAATAAAAGTTTTGTTTTTGTTTCTGTTAAAAATTTTTTGTAAATAAATAAGTTTTCTCTTTCACTGATGGGCACTGATAAGGCGGCACTGACAGGCACTGATAAGGCGGCACCGACGGGAACTGAAGATGGGCATTGATATGCGACACTGATGGGCACTGGTAGGCGGCACTGATGGGTGGCACTGATATGCAGCACTGATGGGCATTGATAGGCGGCACTGATGGGCACTCATGGGTGGCACTGATGGGCACTGAAAGGCTGCAAAGATGGGTTCTTATGGGTGGCACTGATAGGCGGCACTGATGGGCACTAATACGCGGCACTAATATGAGGCACTGATAGGCATCCCTGGTGGCACTGGCAGTGGTAGGCATTGTGAGTGGGCACTGATTGTCAGCTGCCTGGGCATTGATTGCCAGCTGCCTGGGCACAGATTAGTATTTCCCTGGGGGTCTAGGGGGCATACCTGGTTGTCCAGTGTGGATGTCCATCCTGGTGGTCCTGGGCGGCTTCCCTGGTGATCCTGGGTGGGATCCGAGGGGGCGCTGTGCTGATAAACAATCAGCACAGACCCCCCCGTCAGGAGAGCAGGCAATCGGCTCTCCTCTACTCGCGTTTGTCAGATGCGAGTGAGGACAAGCCGATCACCGTCTTTTCCTATTTACATCATGATCAGTCGTGATTGGACACAGCTGATCACGTGGTAAAGAGTATCCGTCAGAGACTCTTTACCTAGATCGGAGTTGCGGTGCGTCAGATTGACACACTGCAACAACGATCGCCGCGATCCGTGCCCCTGGGGGCGCGCAGCAGCTTAATATCCTGAGGACGTCATATGACGCCCAGTCAGGTTATTGAAACCACTTTGCAGCCATCATTTTGCTATTTGGCGGGAGGCAAGTGGTGAAAATAGTTAATGTGATTGAGAGAGTTTAGTTGCACATTAAGACCCCTTTCACGCTGAGGCGGTTTTCAGGCATTTTAGCGATAGAAATAGCCTCTAAATAGCACCTGAAAACCACCTCCTATTAATTTCAGTGTGTCTTTTCACACTGGGGCGGTGCATTTGGGGGACGTTAGGAAAAGTCCTGCAAGCAGCATCTTTGGGGCGGTGTGGGAGCGCTGTATACAGCGATCCTAAAACGCCCTGCTCATTGAAATGAATGGGCAGCGCTTCCAAAGCACCTGAAAAACGTTTCGGAAGCGCCGCAACACAGCGTTTTTAACCCCTTCTTTGGTGTTAAATGCGCCCCGCTTGCGGCCTAAAAGTGCCACTAAAACTAGCAGCGCTTTAGCACTAACACGGTCGGGGCCCCAGTGTGAAAGGGGTCTAATGTATTTATCTTTGATTGATTGACAACACCCGCTCACCACCATCACGTATAAGAGAGTGGAGAGTAGGGATGAGCCGAACACCCCCCTGTTCGGTTCGCACCAGAACATGCGAACAGGAAAAAAGTTCGTTCGAACACGCGAACACCGTTAAAGTCTATGGGACACGAACATGAATAATCAAAAGTGCTAATTTTAAAGGCTTATATGCAAGTTATTGTCATAAAAAGTGTTTGGGGACCTGGGTCCTGCCCCAGGGGACATGGATCAATGCAAAAAAAAGTTTTAAAAACGGCCGTTTTTTCAGGAGCAGTGATTTTAATAATGCTTAAAGTCAAACAATAAAAGTGTAATATCCCTTTAAATTTCGTACCTGGGGGGTGTCTATAGTATGCCTGTAAAGGGGCGCATGTTTCCTGTGTTTAGAACAGTCTGACAGCAAAATGACATTTTGAAGGAAAAAACTCATTTAAAACTACCCGCGGCTATTGCATTGCCGACAATACACATAGAAGTTCATTGATAAAAACGGCATGGGAATTCCCCAAAGGGGAACCCCGAACCAAAATTAAAAAAAAAAATGACGTGGGAGTCCCCCTAAATTCCATACCAGGCCCTTCAGGTCTGGTATGGATATTAAGGGGAACCCCGGCCAAAATTTAAAAAAAAAAATGACGTGGGGTTCCCCCTAAATTCCATACCAGACCCTTCAGGTCTGGTATGGATTTTAAGGGGAACCCCGCGCCAAAAAAAAAAAAAAAACGGCGTGGGGTCCCCCCAAAAATCCATACCAGACCCTTATCCGAGCACGCAACCTGGCAGGCCGCAGGAAAAGAGGGGGGGACGAGAGTGCGGCCCCCCCCTCCTGAACTGTACCAGGCCACATGCCCTCAACATTGGGAGGGTGCTTTGGGGTAGCCCCCCAAAACACCTTGTCCCCATGTTGATGAGGACAAGGGCCTCATCCCCACAACCCTGGCCGGTGGTTGTGGGGGTCTGCGGGCGGGGGGCTTATCGGAATCTGGAAGCCCCCTTTAACAAGGGGACCCCCAGATCCCGGCCCCCCCCCTGTGTGAAATGGTAAGGGGGTACAAAAGTACCCCTACCATTTCACTAAAAAACTGTCAAAAATGTTAAAAATGACAAGAGACAGTTTTTGACAATTCCTTTATTTAAATACTTCTTCTTTCTTCTATCTTCCTTCATCTTCTGGTTCTTCTGGTTCTTCTGGTTCTTCCTCCGGCGTTCTCGTCCAGCATCTCCTCCGCGGCGTCTTCTATCTTCTTCTCCTCGGGCCGCTCCGCACCCATGGCATGGGGGGAGGCTCCCGCTCTTCTCTTCTTCTTCATCTTCTTCTCTTCTTCTCTTCTTGTCTTCTTCATTTTCTTCTCCGGGCCGCTCCGCATCCATGCTGGCATGAAGGGAGGCTCCCGCTGTGTGACGGCGCTCCTCGTCTGACAGTTCTTAAATAACGGGGGGCGGGGCCACCCGGTGACCCCGCCCCCATCTGACGCACGGGACATGACGGGACTTCCCTATGGCATTCCCCGTGACGTCACAGGGAAGTCCCGTCAAGTCACCGTGCGTCAGAGGGGGGCGGGGTCACCGGGTGGCCCCACCCCCCGTTATTTAAGAACTGTCAGATGAGGAGCACCGTCACACAGCGGGAGCCTCCCGCCATGCTAGCATGTGTGAGGAGTGGCCCGGAGAAGAAAATGAAGAAGAGAAGAAAAGAAGAAGAGAAGAAGATGAAGAAGAAGAGAAGAGCGGGAGCCTCCCCCCATGCCATGGGTGCGGAGCGGCCCGAGGAGAAGAAGATAGAAGACGCCGCGGAGGAGATGCTGGACGAGAACGCCGGAGGAAGAACCAGAAGAGCCAGAAGAACCAGAAGAACCAGAAGATGAAGGAAGATAGAAGAAAGAAGAAGTATTTAAATAAAGGAATTGTCAAAAACTGTCTCTTGTCATTTTTAACATTTTTGACAGTTTTTTAGTGAAATGGTAGGGGTACTTTTGTACCCCCTTACCATTTCACACGGGGGGGCCAGGATCTGGGGGTCCCCTTGTTAAAGGGGGCTTCCAGATTCCAATAAGCCCCCTGCCCGCAGACCCCCACAACCACCGGCCAGGGTTGTGGGGATGAGGCCCTTGTCCTCATCAACATGGGGACAAGGTGTTTTGGGGGGCTACCCCAAAGCACCCTCCCAATGTTGAGGGCATGTGGCCTGGTACGGTTCAGGAGAGGGGGGGCCGCACTCTCGTCCCCCCTCTTTTCCTGCAGCCTGCCAGGTTGCGTGCTCGGATAAGGGTCTGGTATGGATTTTTGGGGGGACCCCACGCCGTTTTTTTTTTTTTTTTTTGGCGCGGGGTTCCCCTTAAAATCCATACCAGACCTGAAGGGTCTGGTATGGAATTTAGGGGGAACCCCACGTCATTTTTTTTAAAAAATTTTGGCCGGGGTTCCCCTTAATATCCATACCAGACCTGAAGGGCCTGGTATGGAATTTAGGGGGACTCCCACGTCATTTTTTTTTTTAAATTTTGGTTCGGGGTTCCCCTTTGGGGAATTCCCATGCCGTTTTTATCAATGAACTTCTATGTGTATTGTCGGCAATGCAATAGCCGCGGGTAGTTTTAAATGAGTTTTTTCCTTCAAAATGTCATTTTGCTGTCAGACTGTTCTAAACACAGGAAACATGCGCCCCTTTATAGGCATACTATAGACACCCCCCCAGGTACGAAATTTAAAGGGATATTACACTTTTATTGTTTGACTTTAAGCATTATTAAAATCACTGCTCCTGAAAAAACGGCCCTTTTTAAAACTTTTTTTTGCATTGATCCATGTCCCCTGGGGCAGGACCTGGGTCCCCAAACACTTTTTATGACAATAACTTGCATATTAGCCTTTAAAATTAGCACTTTTGATTTCTCCCATAGACTTTTAAAGGGTGTTCCGCGGCATTCGAATTTGCCGCGAACACCCCAAATTGTTCGCTGTTCGACGAACTTGCGAACAGCCAATGTTCGAGTCGAACATGAGTTCGACTCGAACTCGAAGCTCATCCCTAGTGGAGAGATTGGCAATCTTATATGAGAATACAGCACACCTGGCACTATGATATGGTAATAACAGAACACAGCGCGGTGTACTGCACCTTTTATTGTATGTACGCTTTGGACTGTAAATCTAGCCTTTTTTTCCTTTTTATTTTTAGTTTGAAGATTAGTACAAAACGTTGTTGTGTTTTTTTTATTGCTCACTTTGTCACATTTATGACTTATTCTGTCCCAGTTCCAGCTACCACAGCACCAGTATGCTGTCATCGACACGCTAATTCATGTTTTTTTTCATTCTTTATTTATTCCAGATATGCCAGAAAGTAAAGACATAAAACTGGTCACAAGTTAGACTGATTACAGATTGTTTCACAATTGAAAACAAGATCAACAATCATGAGAGGTCCTCCCCCCGAAACAAGGTGGTAGAGAAGTGACTTTCCAGGTAATTTCAGCAAATAGAGAGGAAGCACCAGCAAATACAGACATGCTTATGAATTGTGTCATAACACTTGACCACCATTAAGAGACGCTAATGAAATGACATTCCATTCCTTATTTTTAGATGTCATTATATTACATTTTTGTGTTTCTGTGCTTCTTTATGCAATGCAGGCAGATCATGGTTGGTGCGAGGTGCTGGCAGGGAGCTGTACATAGCTTCCTGAAAACATCACCACACCCTCCCTCGGTACTCTTCCTAACAACCCTCAGCCCTGATGCAAGCAGTGTGTTGGCTCTTGAAATGAGTTATGCAAAAATACCTTGATGCACGGATGGCAATCTGGAGGAGTGGGTCTTCCTAGGCAGCCTTTAAAGAGGAAGGAAAGTCCACTTTTTAACTTGTACCTTTAATAAGGCTTACCTGTAGGTACAGTGAATATCTTCTAAACTTGCATTGTTTAGGAGAAATTCACATGGGATGCAGCCAGTGATGTCACCGGTGCATGCGCTCTGAAGGGATGGCAAACCCTACCCAGAGCATCCATGCAGCCCGCAAACCCAGAAGGGTGAAGATGGAAGCACAGGGGAGCCGTGACAGCACTGCGCTAGAGGACTCCATGTAAAGGTAAGTCTGTCATAATGTGCTAGTATGCAGTGCATACTAGTACATAATGACTTAAACCTGTAATTTTTATATGTTTCTGGTGGTTTACTACCACTTTAATTAGCTGAAGTTTGCCTTTAATTTGTTAGTCAGGTCCAACTAAATCTGCTAGTACATCTAACAATACCCTTTCCCCAGATTGACAATGCTGTTGTCCAAAGGTGGAGATGCTCTTAAGCTGTACAAAAATTCTTTGTACATTCAATCGAAAATCGCAAAAAATAGTGCAGGAACCTTTTTTTTCAAATCGGTGTGGCACTGCAAAAGTAGGAGCCACACCAATTTGAACCATTGTCGACAATAGGCAGAGACTTTTCATGCGATTTAGAACCGCATGACAAGCAGCACCAGTGTGAATGGGGGCTTAATGATTTGTATTTCTGCCAGTCCTGAGAATTATGCCCTGTACACACGGTCGGACATTGATTGGACATTCTGACAACAAAATCCATGGATTTTTTTCCGACGGATGTTGGCTCAAACTTGTCTTGCATACACATGATCACACAAAGTTGTCGGAAAATCCGATCGTTCTGAACGCAGTGACGTAAAACATGTACATCGGGACTATAAACGGGGCAGTAGCCAATAGCTTTCGTCTCCTCATTTATTCTGAGCATGCGTGGCACTTTGTGCGTCGGATTTGTATACACACAATCGGAAATCCGTTGTCGGAAAATGTTATAGCAAGCTCTCAAACTTTGTGTGTCGGAAATTCCGATGGAAAATGTGTGATGGAGCCCACACACGGTCGGAATTTCCGACAACAAGGTCCTATCACACATTTTCCGTCGGAAAGTCCGACCGTGTGTTCAGGGCATTACACAGCTCTGCCACACAGCACAGCCAGGCTTAAAGTATAGTAGATCTGATTTTTCTCTGCTGCCTGGATACTGAAAAGATATGCTGTAGTCTAATGAGCTTGTTTCTCTGTTACTTTGCGCTCTCCTCCCAAAACTGACTGGCTCCCTATGCTGCTTCTCCCTCCCCAATCTGAGCTCTGCTGTACAGGGACTATGAGTGGCTGATACCAGATTGAATATAGGTGTTTACACTGCTTGCATTGTAAAAAAAACATTTAAATATGTAGTAATGAATATCCAGCAGATTCATTTATGTATTTTAAAGTAGAGCTATAAGCAAAACCTTTCATTTAGGACAGAGTAAGGGAGGGTTATAATCCCTGTGGTATTTTATTATTATTTTTTTGCCATCTGTTCCCAATTGGGGAGATTTTCCTTCACTTCATGCCCCATAGCCAAGACAGGAATTGAAAGGAAATCCCTCCAAAATGAGGGAACCCCTGGATGTCATCAGGGTCACCAGAACTAGTGTCCTCATTGGAAAATTTCCCCTCTATTACCGCTTTAAGTGTCAAGCCAAAAATGGGATTTTCTTTCACTTTCATGGGGGCAAAAACAACAAAATTACCCCAATGGAGTTCTAATACTTCTCCACTCTATCCAAAACACAAAAAAAAAGTTTTGTCTTTATACATTAAATCTGCCCAGAGTGCACCATTAAATGTAATATTTAGGAAGGAGTTAAAGTATAGCTAAAGGAAAAACATTTTGGTTTTGGATAGAGTGAAGAGGGATGAGAACACCTGTCAGGTATTTATTGCTGTCTGTGCCCCTGTTAGGCTCTATTTACACCTTTGCGTTCTGGAAAGGAACGCAGAAGTGTGCATTTTTGTGTATCTTGCTGTGACATGTGCAAAACATGTATTGTGCTTGCAGTGGCATTACCTTTCAATGGCACCCCAAACGCGGACAGCATACAAGCAATTGTGCATAGCAAAACGGGCCATAAATGTACCAAAACACGCTGTAAAAATAAATAAAATGTGAAGCTTCTTTGACATGTTTGCCACGCATAGGGCAGCCCATTTAAGTGAATGGGCTACCCTATGTGTGTTGAGTAAAAAGACGTGAGGTGTGAATGGGGCCTTAGGGAGATTCACCCTCTCTATTTGTCCCTTTTAGGTTACCAAGCGTGAAAGTAAAAGAAAATCCCACATTTTGAGCTGTCACCAAGATAGAAATAGCGTTGAAATCTTTTCATGGGGACACTAGTTCTAGAATCCCCCCAATATGGAGTGTTTTTCTTTCACTTCCTGTTTCAGCTATTGAACAGGAAGTGAAGGGAAATCTCCCCAATTGGTAATGGCAAAATAAATCCTGACAGCCACTGCAACAATGCAAGTAACCTACTTTACTGTGCAATGTGATAATATTCATTCGCTATTGTCACACAACTGGGTGGACTCGGGGAGCAGTGCTCTGATCCACTGCTCTACTGACACCATCCACTGCTCTACTGACACCGTCCTCTGCCCTACTGACACCGTCCTCTGCCCTACTGACACCGTCCTCTGCCCTACTGACACCGTCCTCTGCCCTACTGACACCGTCCTCTGCCCTACTGACACTGCCCACCACCCTACTGACATCATCCTCTGTTCTACTGACACTGTCCACTGCCCTACTGACACCATCCACTGCCCTACTGACACCATCCACTGCCCTACTGACACCGTCCACTGCTCTACTGACACCGTCCACTGCTCTACTGACACCGTCCACTGCTCTACTGACACCGTCCACTGCTCTACTGACACCGTCCACTGCCCTACTGACATTGTCCACTGCTCTACTGACACCGTCCACTGCCCTACTGACACTGTCCACTGCTCTACTGACACCGTCCTTTGCCCTACTGACACTGTCCACTGCCCTACTGACACTGCCCACCACCCTACTGACATCATCCTCTGTTCTGCTGACACTGTCCACTGCCCTACTGACACCGTCCACTGCCCTACTGACACCGTCCACTGCCCTACTGACACCGTCCACTGCTCTACTGACACCGTCCACTGCTCTACTGACACCGTCCACTGCCCTACTGACACCGTCCACTGCCCTACTGACACCGTCCACTGCCCTACTGACACCGTCCACTGCCCTACTGACACCGTCCACTGCCCTACTGACACCGTCCACTGCCCTACTGACACCGTCCACTGCTCTACTGACACCGTCCACTGCCCTACTGACATCCAACTCTGCTCTACTGACACCGTCCACTTCTCTACTGACACCGTCCACTTCTCTACTGACACCGTCCACTTCTCTACTGACACTGTCCACTTCTCTACTGACACCGTCCACTGTTCTACTGGCACTGTCCACTGCCATACTGACAGCGTCCACTACTCTGCTGACACCGTCCACTGCCCTGCTGACACCGTCCTCTGCCCTGCTGACACCGTCCACTGCCCTGCTGACACCGTCCACTGCCCTGCTGACACCGTCCACTGCCCTACTGACACCGTCCACTGCCCTACTGACACTGTCCTCTGCTCTACTGACACCGTCCTCTGCTCTACTGGCTGACAGTGTCCACTTTTAAGGTAGGCTAGTTTCATATTTTAACTGACAATTCTTTTATTAATCGAATCATATTTTATGGGTACACGAATGGTTTAGTTTCATTTAACCCTGCCCCTTTAAGTACCCCCCCACTGTTATTGCATTTTGGCCACAGCCACTGTTCACCGAAGCACACCTCATTACTACTCTCTTTGGGTAACCCAAAAGGTGTCCCAGGTATTTTACACTCCTATAGTGTGTACTTCAAAAAAATTGCCGTGTGCCGTGAAAATGTTCGGGTTTGGCTTGAAGAAAAGGTGGCAACCCTAGACTGAGAGAGGGTGGAGACAAGGACTGAGAGAGGGAAGACCAGGGACTGAGAGAGAGTGGAGACAAGGACTGAGAGAGGGAAGACTGGGGACTGAGAGAGAGTGGAGACAAGGACAGAGAGAGGGAAGACCGGGGACTGAGAGAGAGTGGAGACAAGGACAAAGAGAGGGAAGACCGGGGACTGAGAGAGAGTGGAGAAAAGGACTGAGAGAGGGAAGACCGGGGACTGAGAGAGAGTGGAGACAAGGACAGAGAGAGGGAAGACCGGGGACTGAGAGAGAGTGGAGACAAGGACAAAGAGAGGGAAGACCGGGGACTGAGAGGGAGTGGAGAAAAGGACTGAGAGAGGGAAGACCGGGGACTGAGAGAGAGTGGAGACAAGGACAGAGAGAGGGAAGACCGGGGACTGACAGAGAGTGGAGACAAGGACTGAGAGAGGGAATACCAGGGACTGACAGAGAGTGGAGACAAGGACTGAGGCTGGATTCACACCTATGCATTTTTAGTGCTTTTTGCATTTTTCAGATTTGCACTGCATTACATGTTCCATAGTAAACCACGTTAAATAGACTGTAGTGCAAATCTGCAAAATGCAAAAAGCACTAAAAATGCATAGGTGTGAATCCAGCCTGAGAGAGGGAAGACCAGGGACTGAGAGAGAGTGGAGACAAGGACTGAGAGAAGGAAGACCGGGGACTGACAGAGACTGGAGACAAGGACAGAGAGAGGGAAGACCGGGGACTGACATTGAGTGGAGGCAAGGACAGAGAGGGAAGAAGGGGGACTGACAGAAAGTGGAGATAAGGACTGAGTGAGGGAATATCGGGGACTGACAGAGAGTGGAGGCAAGGACTGAGAGAGGGAAGACGGGGGGACTGACAGAAAGTGGAGATAAGGACTGAGTGAGGGAATATCGGGGACTGACAGAGAGTGGAGACTAGGACTGAGAGAGGGAAGACCGGCACTTTCTACTTATAATTACTTTACCTTTCGGATACTGCACCATAAGTTTATTTGCAATTTTTGCTATACACTGGAGATATCTGGTGGTAATTTTATGTATAATAGCACTTCAGCGTTTATATTATTACATATTTTTCACGTTCACTATATGTTAATTAATCCTCTAGGGACATCTAGCGGTCATTCATGATATTGCACTTTATGATGTATATGTTTTGTTAAAGAGTAGGGTGCGGTGTTCATCACATTTTTCTTACTGCACTGATTAAAGCTCAGACACAGGCTCCATTGGCTCCTGCTGCTGTCAATCACAGCCAGTGAGAAGGGGGCAGGCCTGAGACGGCGAAGGAGTGAGCATGCACAAGTGCCCCCATAGTAAGCAGCTTCCTACGGGGACATTGGCAGGGAGGAGGGGCCAGGAGTTCCGACAGGGACCTAAGAAGAGGAGGATCAGGGCTGCTCTTAAAGGAACATTTAAGATCACTTTAAGTCTAGGTCTAATGCAGTGCAGGAAACACTGCAATCAGTTGGGATTTCCCGTATCGCATGCAAAACACACTGCCCTTGTGACCTGCTCCAGGTGAACTATGAGTGAAGGTTTGTGTATATGGGATTGTATTTTTATTTATTTTTTTGGTTGAACTAGATGGACTTGTGTCTATTTTGAACCTGACTAACTATGTAACAATATGTCAATGTTAACGACACTGCAAACACAGTGCATTTGCCTGCACCATAATGCCATTCTGTACCATGCGATCTGGTTGTGGCACAGCTTAAAAATGGTGCATGCAGTTCTTGGTTGCAATTTGAGCCCATTTAAAATGAATGGACTCAAATCGCACTGCACTGAATCGAATGTGAATTGCAGGAATGCATTCCATTTCACATGCGATTCACATGAGCCTAAAGACTGCAAGCATAATACAAGATATGGTTAGTAACTGCAGTCATGAGACAAGAGATGGTCAGAGATTGTGGTCATGATACAAGAGGAAGTGGAAGTTTTACAAGAGACTACTGTCAGAGACTGTGATCAGAATATAGGAGTTGTTGGAGTCTGGGAACATGGTCCAAGAGACAGTAGTAGACTGGAGACACATCACATGAGACTGCTAGAAATTCCGGCTATTACAGGGAGATGGGGGACCCAAGAGTAGTGTCTGCAGGGCACAGGTTGGACACCTAAGTTGTAAACAATTGTTTACAGCCCATGAAGCTGCCATCTTTGCCTTAGTTTGATCTGCAGTGGGTGCTGCACATGTGATCAGTTATAACAACAGCCATTTGGTGGCTTGACAGTTTGGTTGAGAGCACAAGCAACTTTTACCTTTCTCTCTCACGGCATTCCCCAAATGTAACTGTTTTGAGAAACTGATCGATGGGTTAAGTTCCACTTTAAAAGCTTCAGGTTAGGTTCACATATATGCATCCAATTTGCATGACAGGAGAGTGTGATCAGCTGTCAATGGAGCCGAATCACACAGGTCCGGGGTGACCGCAGTCCGGATTGCAGAAGGGTGCTGTGCATCTTTGGGTCCGGTTCAAGTGCGAAATAAGGCAAAAATTCAGAGTTGAATCGCACATGAATCGGTGAATAGACACGCAGCGGGCCCCATGCTGTGAACCGCAGCCGGAGATATGTGAACCCGGCATCAAAAAGAAAAATGTTTCTGCAGCAGTTTAGTGCCCCGCCAGCATTGTACCTACAGAATGTCACACAGGGTCACTAGAGGGCGGAGCAACTGCTCACCTGTTTCTGCAGCGTCACTCCCTCATTGGCTGGATTATGGTGCTAATGCTCTCCCTCGCTGGTGAAGGACAATTGTACAGTGTTTCCGCCATCGAGGGACTGACAACACACTAATCCGACCAGAGAGGGAGCATCACCATGGAAACGGGTGAGTTATTTCTCTACAGGTTAGTCGCCTGTAGCATGCCAAGATCACAAGTATTAGGGGGACCATACATGTCACAATCTGATTGTACAATCTTCTTTTAAACTTACCAATTTTTACCTCAAGGAGCACACATTTACACAATGTATTTAGTTTGTATCCAATGCACAGGGCCTTCTATGAGAGAATTGGTGGTGGATGTAAAGCAGATTGTACAGAGCTTTAGCTGGAGTTGGGCTTTAGGATTTAAAATGTGACCATTGAATATGATAGCCTGATGAGGGTCAATTACCAGCTGTGTCTCTGCAGGCTCCTTCTGGACTGGTGTCTTAGAGATCAGTTATACCCGATTATCATTCTTCTCAGGACTGGTATAGATAGTACATTGCAGGTACCCCTCATCTCCTCTATTACAGGGGATAATGAACAGTCGGTGCAGATGGCGGAGATCTGGGGAAATGAAGGTGTGGTACGGGCCGCCTCTGAAGGATTTGTCACCATCAAGATTGACAGTAAGAAGTTTGTGAACCTTTATTACTTTAATTTTATGTAATAAGTTGTATTTAATAAAGTCTGATACAAGATCCATCTGTATGTTCTGTGGCGGTGTAATAATAAATACATTCTTCCATGATTACTGTCTGTGAAGGTTCCTATGTATCCAGGTCATAGCATAGCTAGTAGTAGTCACATTCAACTGGACTTGTTCTGTAATGTTGAAGGTCCATCATACCTTCTCCAGAACTGAAGAAGTGGGATGAAGAAGCTATAAAATGACTTCAATATTACAGAAAGTCTGGCTGAATGTGACAATCTACTACCAGCTATGCTAATAATATAGTGTTAGACAGTGTTGGTAAAGGTTGGCACACTCAGCCTGAGGACTGACAGCTGTTGGACTGTTGCCTACCAGATTGAAATTTACTGGCACAACACCCAAAATTTACTGGCATTTCCAAAATCACAGTTTTAAGCGCACATTTTAGTATTTAGGCTACAAACAAGTAAAATATGCAATTAGCCGTGTGATTTAAGGTAGATATTAAGGCAAAAAATATATATCTTTTTTTTTATTTACGATAGTAAATACAATCGATTTACACACACGTGAAATTGACTCTCATAGTGACACTGACAGCAGTGTGCAGCAGCACAGATGATAATGACACCTCACCGATAGGACGCGTCCCCTCCTGAGTTACAGTGACAGTCTCTCTCTACACCAGATGGTCCCTTCAGTCCAAAGAGCACTGACAGTCCTGCTCCCAGCTAGAGAAATATTACACCAATTCACATCAGTCCCCCCTGCCCTTACAAGAAGTCAGAGCTTCCCGGTGAGATAACCCAGGCGAGTTCAGATTCATATCCGAACATGGCTGAGCCCATCCTTAGTCTGGACATGAGCAGAGATAGGAGGACCAGGTTATGACACCAAAACAGGAACTTCAGTTGGGTTTTCTGTAAAAAAAAAAAAAAAAAATCAGCAGATACAAATACTATAAATACATATTTTAAAAATCAGTAGCATGTCCAGGATCCAGAGCTTCCCGCAGCCAGTTCTAAATACCGCCACCGGTCCCGACATCACCATCTTTGATACAGGACTTGACTTTGACTTTCTAAGGAAGGAAGAATATACCGTTGGAAAATTATTATATTAACTATCCATGAATTTTGACCCCGAAATTATTGCTCTCACACCGACGGTCACAGTGATACTTCACATAAATGCATCCTACGCTGAATGTTTGCAATGGGGTGATTTTACAATTTTTTTCACTTAAAAAAAAAAATTTACACTTTTTTATTTCCTTTCTTTAAAGTGGAACTTCACTTCTAAAAAAAAAAATAAATAAAAAATAAATGATCCCCTGCAACAAATATTGCAACTGTTGACCTTTTAAAATGGAGGTACTGACCAGTCCCTGCTATCATTCAGCAGACGGTTCTTCGCACTTCTTTGGGTCCCCAGCACCTTCATCTTGGGATTTGGGAGTCTACTGTGACTTCCTGAACAATCTCAACCGGCACCCCGCTGTGCATGCATGAGATTGTGCAGTGAAATAAGACTGGTTCTGCAGGCTCCTTGCATGTGTGACATATCCTAGAAGGCTGGGGGCAGAGAAGGGGGCGGGGTGAGCAATGTCATTCTTGCCCATGTGAGATATGAGGAAGTGGGAAGGGGGTACCTGTCCAAAAAGGTAGTGGCTCCCTGAAATAAGAAAACAAAACACATTTCAAAGTGTTTAGGGTGGGGAGGTGGATAAAGCGGCACTTCACTTAAAAGTGAAGGTCTGCTTTAAAAGGCCACTCCGGGATCAATGTCACCCGGCCACCTACCACCATGTATGTGATTGTTGGAAAAAAAAAACCATCTAAATGCCCATTTTTACATAATAGGCCGCAGCCCAGAGTCTTCTCCTATTCCTATTCTGCTTGGTGTCCTTTGATGGGCAGTGATATGGACAAACAGTATGACCGTCGGCTGGGTCCTCTCAGGAGTTAGAAGATGACCAAGATCATGAGAGGGGGAAGGTAGGGGATTGGAGGGCACAGGGCACCATGGCAATGCTGGATTAGCGGTCCTGCACACAACTGGTAGTAATAAGGGACCTGGATGGGGGACTTAGGTGAGTATTGCCATCTTCACTGGGTAAGAGGGAAAATAGACAGTCAGCACCGGTTTGGAAAGGGGGGGAGGGGGATGGGGTAAAAAGGTTGTTTTACTCCTGAGTGGGGCTTCAATATAACATGCTGAAGATAGAAAGCAGCATAGATCATAATAATAACACAACCTCAATTCCAAAAAGTTGGGACGCTGTGTAAAATCTACATTAAAAAAGCAATGATTTGCTAATGTGTGTAATGAAAATCTCCTGCGCTGCCTCAGCGTGTTCCACACCAACCAGTTTAATTTTTATAATATGTTGTAGTGCTACTTTTTAGTACCTACAACGTCTATTAAAATAATAATGACAAAATATTACATACACAATATATATTTGTGAATAATGAAAAGGGGGCAGTGACAGATCGACTGTTCATACAGAGTATGAACAGACGATCTGCTATCTTCCCTGCACAGTCCCCATCCCCCACAGTTAGAATCACTCCCTAGGACACACTTAACCCCTTCACGGCCAGTGACATTTTTACAGTAATCAATGCATTTTTAATCGCACTGATCGCTGTATTAATGCCAATGGTCCCAAAAATGTGTCAAAATTGTCCGACGTGTCCGCCATAATGTCACAGTTACAATAAAAATTGCAGATCTCCGCCATTACTAGTAGAAAAAAAAAATGCTAGAAATCTATCCCCTATTTTGTAGACGCTATAACTTTTGCGCAAACCAATCAATATACGCTTATTGCAATTTTTTTTCTTTTTTTACATTTTTTTTTTATATTTACAAAAATGTGATGGGTGCACTCACTGTTGTGAGATACTGTGTATATATATATATATATATATATATATATATATATATATATATATATATATAATATAATTTTTTTTTTTTTTTTAACCACTTGACCTCCTGGTCTTTTTCTGACACATATATAAATAAAGCAGAAGCCCTAGAGAATAAAATGGTGGGTTTTGCAAGTTTGTTATGTGACACGGTAATTGCACAGCAGTTTTTCAAACACTTTTTGGGGAAAAAAAAACACACTGTTTTACATTTTAAGGCAAAAAAAAAAATACATAACCCAATTTTTGGTGAAAAATAAAGGATGTTACTCTGAGCCAAACATGTCACGCTTTAAAACTACGCACGACCGTGCAACGGCAACAAACAATGTCAATTTTACTATCCATAGGTGACGCTTTAAAAGCCTTCACAGGTTTCCACTTTAGATTTACACAGAAGGTCTGCTTCTAGAATGACTGCCCGTGATCTGACCTTTGCCGTTTCACCTTACATGTGTGGGAGCAACGCGTGCATTCACCTTTGCACAAGGGCACTTTACTTTAATATATATATAATTTTTTTTTTTTTTTTTACAATGTCCTCGCTTTAAAAAACACATTTTTTAACTATTGCTGCTGTCAAAAACAATGTAAGTACTTCCTGTGACAGCAATAGGCATGTGACAAGTACTCTTTATGGAGCGATCTGGGGTCTATAAGACCCCAAATCCCTCCTCTGCACTTAGAAGCATTTGATCACACCAAGATCATTATCACTTCTGGGTTACTATATTATAGAGCCCAACAAAGCTGATCGGGTCTTTTCTGGGCTCTGTGATCAGCTGGCGGAAGCGCCAGCTGGTTGATCGGGACTTCCAGTGGGATGGGAGATCCCAATACAGCCACAGAAAGCGGCAGGAGACATCCCCTCTTGCTGCTTGTAAAAGCAGTCCAGCGGCTAATTAGCCACTAGGATTACTTCTACAAGAAAGCTGACTGTCTGCTCTAAAAAAATGGTGCCGGGGTGATGTCTGCAGTTGTAAGCATCATCCTGGTATAACAAGATAAAGCCTAGTGAGGTACGGATATGTCACAGGTCGGCAAGTGTCAGAACACAACTTGTGTCTTTTATTTCAGGGGTCCCCATCAGAGTTCCCCCCTTAAATCAGGTGTTCTTATCAGAGTCCCCCCTTAAATCAGGTACTCCCCATCAGAGATCTCCCTTAAATCAGGTTCTTATCAGAGTCCCCCCTTAAATCGGGTGTCCCCATCGGAAGTCACACAATCATTTCCAGGAATTCTCCTCCTCCATCACACATTATTTATTTATTTTTTAAACGTGCTGCACATAGTTTATTTAATGCAGCTAATAATAAAATTAAACTGGACATCAGTGAGTTGGTGTTCAGGCAGAACTACCCAATCACAGTCTCTACCAAATCACAAATCCTGCCTTATGGAGGAGGGCACGTGGTTGTGATGGGTTGGAGAAATTGACAGAACATCGGCCCTCCCCTCCTCTGAGACGAGAGCCGTGTGACGTGGTAAATAAAGGGGCGGGCCAATCCTCATCGAGGAGGCGGGCGCGCGAAGGTTGACCATGTGGACGGCTGCGTGCGCTCCGCAGTGTTGACATTGGGTTGCTAGGTAACCGGCACGCTGTGCCTGAGCAGCCGCGCGGCGCTGATTGGCCGGTACAGCCGGCTTCTGCAGTCTGTCAGATTGTAATGGACGGGAGTTGAAATTGGTGGCGGGGTCGCATGTCCAAGACAGCTGGGCTGCTCCTTGAGCCCGCACCGCCCATCCAATGTACCGCATGGCTGGGGGGCGGAGACTAGAAGTCAGTAGAGAGCGAAGGGGAGGAGCTGGAGAGGAGAGCCCACCCCCTCCCACCATGGCAAACACCTGGCGTCTGTAACCATGACAACACCTTGGGGCGTCTCTCACTCTTACACGACTCCGCCCCTGTTCTGAGATATCTATTGGCACCTTTATCCCAACACCGGCGTAGAATTAAAATCTGGGATGGGGGGTACAGCCTGCCTAGATCCGCCCATGGTGACTCACTTTCCTCCGATCCTTTATTAAAAATGTCGGACTCGGCTTCAGTAAATGCCCGCCCCCTATCTCTCTAATCCCTTAATTACAATCTCCGCCCTCTTACCAGTCAAAGGCGTTCCTTTAGGGAGACATCAAGGTGGGCGTGACGGAGAACAGGCGAATCAGTCCGCTCCTCTAGCTGGCTAATCGCTGACTGAACCTCCCTCAGAGTGACGCACTAAGTTAACGCCCTCTCGCCGCGCGCTCGCATCTGATTGGCAGTCTCCATAGCAGGCTCCGCCACTTCATTTCTGCTATCAGCTCGCGGCCCTGCCGCTGTCTGATAGGCGTGGCCTGTGTTTTGCTCCTCCCCACATTCTCTGGCTGGCACAAAGTAGTGATAGTAATGGGCGGGACTTAAATTTGGACAACTGGGGGGCTCCTTGAGCCCGCGTCGCCCATTCAATGTATTGCATGACTGGGGGGCGGAGACTAGAGGTCAGCAGAGAGCGAAGGGGAGGAGAGGAGAGCCCACCCCCTCCCATCACGGCAAACACCTGGCGTCTGTAACCATGACAACACCTTGGGGCGTCTCTCACTCTTACACGACTCCGCCCCTGTTCTGAGATGTCTATTGGCACCTTTATCCCAACACCGGCGTAGAATTAAAATCAGCCTCCGCCGCGTCAGGAGTGGAGAAGGGTTGTGGGTGGGAGGTGCAATTACAATCTGGGATGGGTGGGGGGGGGCACAACCAGCCTAGATCCGCCCATGATAAGTTTCCTACGATCCTTTATTAAAGATGTCCGACTCGGCTTCAGTAAATCCCCGCCCCCTATCTCTGTAAATCCCCTAGTTACAATCTCCGCCCTCTTACCAGTCAAAGGTGTTACTTTAGGAAGACATCAAGGTGGGCGTGACGGAGAACAGGCGAATGATGCGGCTCCTCTAGCTGACTGACTGCAGACTGAACCTACCTCAGAGTGACGCACTAAGTAAACGCCCTCTCGCCGCGCGCTCGCACCTGATTGGCGGTCTCCATAGCAGGCTCCGCCACTTCATTTCTGTTGATTCTAAGCTAGCGGCCATGCCGCTGTCTGATAGGCGTGGCCTGTGTTTTGCAGGTCCCTGGCTCCTCCCCCATATTCTCTTGCTGGCACAAAGTAGTGAGAGCCGCTGCCGCTGACGACTTTGTGCTTCTCATCGATGCGCTGCAGGATGAGGACCAGGACCGGCACTAGGGGTGGGGCTTGTGCCTGAGGAGCCGTGCTGAGTGGCCTGTGATTGGCCGGTACAGCCGGTGTTCTGACAGATACTAATGGGCGGGACTTAAATTTGGACAGCTGGGGGGCTCCTTAAGCCCGCGTCGCCCATTCAATGTATTGCATGACTGGGGGGCGGAGACTAGAGGTCAGCAGAGAGCGAAGGGGAGGAGAGGAGAGCCCACCCCCTCCCATCACGGCAAACACCTGGCGTCTGTAACCATGACAACACCTTGGGGCGTCTCTGACTCTTACACGACTCCGCCCCGTTCTGAGATGTCTATTGGCACCTTTATCCCAACACCGGCGTAGAATTAAAATCCGCCTCCGCCGCATCAGGAGTGGAGAAGGGTTGTGGGTGGGAGGTACAACTGAAATGTGGGGGGGGGGGGCACAGCCAGCCTAGATCCGCCCGTGATATAAGTTTCCTTTGATCCTCTATTAAAGATGTCCGACTCTGCTTCAGTAAATCCCCGCCCCCTATCTCTGTAAATCCCCTAGTTACAATCTCCGCCCTCTTACCAGTCAAAGGTGTTGCTTTAGGAAGACATCAAGGTGGGCGTGACGGAGAACAGGCGAATGATGCGGCTCCTCTAGCTGACTGACTGAACCTACCTCAGAGTGACGCACTAAGTAAACGCCCTCTCGCCGCGCGCTCGCACCTGATTGGCGGTCTCCATAGCAGGCTCCGCCACTTCATTTCTGTTGATTCTAAGCTAGCGGCCATGCCGCTGTCTGATAGGCGTGGCCTGTGTTTTGCAGGTCCCTGGCTCCTCCCCCATATTCTCTTGTTGGCACAAAGTAGTGATAGCGGCTGCCGCTGACGACTTTGTGCTTCTCATCGATGCGCTGCAGGATGAGGACCAGGACCGGCACTAGGGGTGTGGCCTGTGATTGGCCGGTACAGCTGGCTTTTGTAGTCCGTCAGATACTAGTGGGCGGGACTTAAATTTGGACAGCTGGGGGGCTCCTTAAGCCCGCGCCGACCATTCAATGTATTTCATGACTGGGGGGCGGAGACTAGAGGTCAGCAGAGAGCGAAGGGGAGGAGAGCCCACCCCCTCCCATCACGGCAAACACCTGGCGTCTATAACCATGACAACACCTTGGGGCGTCTCTCACTCTTACACGACTCCGCCCCTGTTCTGAGATGTCTATTGGCACCTTTATCCCAACACCGGCGTAGAATTAAAATCCGCCTCCGCCGCGTCAGGAGTGGAGAAGGGCTATGGGTGGGAGGTGCAATTACAATATGGGATGGGTGGGGGGGGGGGGCACAACCAGCCTAGATCCGCCCATGATAAGTTTCCTACGATCCTTTATTAAAGATGTCCGACTCGGCTTCAGTAAATCCCCGCCCCCTATCTCTGTAAATCCCCTAGTTACAATCTCCGCCCTCTTACCAGTCAAAGGTGTTGCTTTAGGAAGACATCAAGGTGGGCGTGACGGAGAACAGGCGAATGATACGTCTCCTCTAGCTGACTGACTGCAGACTGAACCTACCTCAGAGTGACGCACTAAGTTAACGCCCTCTCGCCGCGCGCTCGCACCTGATTGGCGGTCTCCATAGCAGGATCTGCCCCTGCATTTCTGCTGTGTATTAGCTCGCGGCCCGCAGCTGTCTGAAAGGCGTGGCCTATGTTTTGCCGGCCACTGGCTCCTCCCTCACATTCTCTGCTTAGCACGAAGCGATAGTGGTTGCCGCTGACAGGGAATCGGTCCTGGGGGCATCATGGAGCACGAGCAGCAGTGCAAGGAGGCCCCGCCCTCCGGGATTATCTGCGACGCCCCTTTGTGTCCGGAGATCGGCATACAGCAAGCCAGATGCAGGACTAGATGATGTAGTGCCTGTGCCCCGTGCAGCATAGGGAGGGAGGGATCTTGGAAGCACCTACAAAGTCTTATCCAATCATGCTTTGTCTGTGCTGCAGCCCCTCCCCTTTGTTTTGATTTCAGGAAGAAGAAGAAGAAGAAGCAGCTCTGTAAGTCGCACATGAATCTTTATTAATGTATACTTCAGGGAGGGGAGAAGGAATTTGTACAGCAGCCTGGACAGTGATAGGTTTGTTGTTTAGTGTAGACAAGGGACAGGACAAGAAGAAAACATATTCTTAGTGTTGTAATGACTCTGACACCAGGCTCTTGTTAACCACTTCAGCACCGGGCACTTTTACCCCCTCCCTGCCCAGGACAATTTTCAGCGCTGTCACACCTTCAGGCTGACTTTACACTATTGCCAACACAGACAAACCGGCACTGGAATCACGCTGGTTCCCACATTGCAATAGTGTGAACCCAGGCTAAATGACAATTGTGTGGTCATGCAACGCTGTACCCATATGACATTTTTATCATCTGTTTCACACAAATAGAGCTTTCGTTTAGTGGTATTTAATCACCACTGGGGTTTTTTATTTTTTGCTCAAAAAACTAAATAAAGACGAAAATTTAGAGGGGGGAAAAAATAAATCAATAAAAAAGGTTTTCTTAGTTTCTGTCAGTCTATTTTGCAATAAGTAATTTTTCTCCTTCACTGATGTGAGCTCATGAGGCTGCACTGAGGGGCACTGATAGGCATTGATGAGATGGAACTGATGAGAAGGCACTAAGATGCTGCACTGATGGGCACAAATTGGCATCACTGATGGGCACTGTTGGGGCTGCACACATAATCAGGGCACCGATTACCTGTACAGGTCTCCCCTGCAAGGAAATGCTGCTGATTGGCTCTCCTCATGTCACACTCTGTCATTGTGATGCGAGGAGAGACGATTACTGACACTTCCGTGTGTACATGTGATTGGACACAGCCAATCACATGGTTAAAGAGCCGTGTCATTGGCTCTTTACCGAAATCAGGGTCGCGCCTTGTCCCAGGGACACAGCACGCCCGCGATCACCGTGCTGCATGCCCTCACAGGCGTGTGACTGGGGCGGCAATGTTCCAGAACGAGAGGTGATCTCGCCCGCAGTCATTTTACTATACAGCAGGTGGGAGGCGGTTAAAGATACTCAGCATCAGAGGGACAGAACACAGACCTCATACATTCATTTCTATCAGCAAAAATCATGTTTATTAGAGATTTTTCTGACAGGAAGAAAAGAATGCACAAGCTCTGTGTGTTCTGTTTCTTTCCTCTGCTTGTTCCATCTTTAAAAGAGAAGTACAGCCAAAGCTCGTTAGGCTGTACCTCTCCTATAGATCACAGGAGTGCAGTTTGTTCTGCACTCCTGTGACCCGTGTCAGCTGACGTCACAGAGCCGCTCCAGGCTCGGGAAAGATCACGACAATGACGTCTGGATCCGCCCACATGCCTAGACAGCACCCGGCTCAGCCTCTCAGTGAGCCACTTAGAGCCTGATCCAGCCACTCCGCCCCCTCCACAGCCCAGCACTCCAGTGAGCAGAGAGCCGGTGAATGACAGTCAGCAGCTCTTTGCTCGGGGAGCTCTGAGAACCCAGTGATCGGCGGTGTTAGAACGATCAGGTCTCAGTGTTAGAGGAGGTGGTGGACAGATGTAGCATCGGACCAATGCTGCATCCACCTAGGCAAGTATGAATCTGGTATAAAACGAAACCCCATACTTCTCTTTTAACCCTTATGGCTCATTCACACTAGTTTTGCCCTCTGAAGAGCAATCAATATTTTAATTACTCTTCAGAGCACATTAGACAGGTGGCGAGAAGGTGTTGTATTGCCTCCTCTCTGCCTGCTTTATCTCCTTGAATCTTGCACTAGTGCACCACAACTGTGTGCATTGCAGAGCAGCCCTATTCACTTGAATGAGTCGTGTTCAGTGGATGGTAGCACCTGTCAAAAGCCACAGATGTTCCTGCCATGATGAAACACATCAAGACCACAGCATGTGCACACCTCTAGCTGGCTGTCTATGCAGCTAAAGAGGGGGTGTAGCAGTTAGGGGTGGTAAAAATGTGGCTCAACTGAAGGGTTTTACAGCCCCCTTCACTTTATTTTTGGTGGAGGAACAATGAATTGGCAGCTAATGTCTGTCAGGAGATCAACGTTTGTTTGTAATGCATGAATGAATTTTATCTGATGGTTTCAACTATATTCCCTTATGCTAGTTATGTATGTATCACGTTGTTTGCACTCAGCACTTTTATTAAATCATTTTGCACAGCATGAAATCAGCACATCTATTTAACCGCTGTCATATGACGGCCAGGCGGCGTGGCTCTTGTTCTGGGAGGGTGTCATATGACGCCCTGACCTTCCCAGCCCACCAGGGCCCACCGCCGTGTCACTTGGGACCCGATGCACGTGCCCGGCGGCCGCGATGTCTGCCGGGCACCCGCAATTGCCCGGTAACACAGCAAGACCGTGGATCTGTGTGTGTAAACACACAGATCCACGTCCTGTCAGAGGAGAGGAACACCGATCGGTCTCTTCCCCTTGTGAGCCCCCCCTACAGTTAGAAACACTCCCTAGGAAACATAATTAACCCCTCAATCACCCCCTAGTGTTAACCCCTTCACTGCCAGTCACGTTTAAACAGTAATCAGTGCATTTTTATAGAACGGATCGCTGTATAAATGTGAATGGTCCCAAAAATGTTTCAAAAGTGTCCGATATGATCGCCACAATATCGCAGTCACAATAAAAATCGCCACCATTACTAGTAAAAAAAAAATAAAAATGCCATAAATCTATCCCCTATTTTGTAGACGCTATAACTTTTGTGCAAACCAATCAATATACGCTTATTGCGATTTTTTTTTTTTTTACCAAAAATATGTAGAAGAATACATATCAGCCTAAACTGAGGAAAAAATGTGTTTTAAAAAAAAAAATTGTATATTTATTATAGCAAAAAGTAAAAAATAATGCGTTTTTTTTCAAACTTGTCACTATTCTTTTGTTTATAGCGCAAAAAATAAAAACCGCAGAGGTGATCAAATACCACTAAAAGAAAGCTCTATTTGTGGGGGAAAAAATGATAACAATTTCATTTGGGTACAGTGTTGTATGACCGCGCAATTGTCATTCAAAATGTGACAGCGCTGAAAGCTGAAAAATGGCCTGGGCAGGAAGGGGGTGAAAGTGCACTGGATTGAGGTGGTTAATATTTAGCTATTTCTCAAAGTGTTTGTATATTCACACTTTATGCAGTCTGCTGCTTTCTCCATTTTTTTTATCATTTTTTGGATGAATTACCACTAAGTGCTTGAGTCTGTGCACATTTATCAGATTCTATGTAACCTGTTCCTCTTAAGCCACTCCCACTGTTAGGTGTTATCTCTACATGACCTTCATCTTGTGGCCCTTAAATTACTATACTTAAAGAGGAGGTCCGGATTAAAAAAAAAAAACATTTTAAAAGTCAGCAGCTACAAACACTGTAGCTGCTGACTTTTAATAAGCATACTTACCTGTCCAGGGTGCCCGCGATGTCGGCTGCCCGAGGCCGATTCGTCCATCGGATCGGGTCCCAGCACCACCATTTAAAGTAAGGGAAACAAGCAGTGGAGCCTTGCGGCTTCACTGCCCATTTCCTACTGCGCATGTGCATTTTGCGCGGCGCTTTGTGAATGGACGGCTGTGTTCTGGGGGACACACACAGTTCCCAGAACACACCGCGCCACCTTCCCCAGAAGACAACGTGAGGAGCAGAGACAGAGACTAAAGACTGAAGATCACCGTGGTATAGGAACTGGCAGATTAGGACGATCTGCCTAGCAACAGCCATTTCTGGTAAGTAAAATTTTTTTTTTTTTCTATTTTTTTTTCACATTTTTAGGAGCATTTTGATGCAATTTTTTTTTTTTTTAGGGTGGACCCCCGCTTTAACTACCCCACTGCCTCATTGACTTGAGGTTATTGCTGGTCCTGACACCTTGCTAGGGGTTATCATTGCTGGTCCTGACACCTTGCTAGGGGTTATCATTGCTGGTCCTAACGTATGTTGGGGGCTCTTATTGCTAGCTCCAATGGAGCTTCTTTTTCTTCCACAGTCTCTTTAGGGTATCTCCAGGCTCTATTCAGCCTATAGAAAGAGGGAAAGGTAACAAACTATAGACTGGAAGAAACACTCCCTGTTGGCCACACCCACATTGTAGCCACGCCTACACACACAAATTTGGCGCATCAGCTCCCCCACTTATGCTTTCAGCACCCCCAAAAAAATTGTTCTGGAGATGCGATGAAGTGATCATGGCTGTGGCTGACGGAGAGGATTTGTGCATCTCATTCATAACATGGAGATAATGAGGAGAGGGAGGGGTGTGGGATACTGAGACTACCATGGCTGGCTGGTGGCAGTGCAGAGCTGAGGAGGGGGCGCTTACCATGCTGGTCTGAGGTGGAGGGGCCCCTCACCTTGTACATATAAAATCTATGACCCCCTCAACAGTAAATGGGGCTTTGTACAGCAGGCCTGAGTTGGAAGGGCCCCTCACTGTGTGGGAGGAGGCCCCTTACCCTGTAGGTCTAAAGTGTATTGGCCCCTGACAGTAAAGGGGGCCCTCAGTCTGCGGGCCACCTTTTATGCCTGAGAAAGAGGGACCCCTCACAGTAAAGAAGGCCTTGCCCTGGAGACTGAGGGGGCCCCTCAGTGTCTTTATGAGAAGAGGGACCCCCTGACAGTAAAGGGGGCCCTCAATCTGCAGGCCTGAGGTGGAAGGGCCGTTACCCTATACAACTAAAGAGGAGGGTCCTCTGACAGTGTACAGCAAATTGAAGGCTTGGATGGAGGGGGCCCCTTCACAGTAGGGGTGCTGAAATTAATCGATGCATCGCGATTCGGGTGTCCCCGATGCGGCATCGATGCATAAGGACCAGAAAATCGATGTCCGATGATGTCATTACTAGCCCCGCCCCTCCCGGGAAAGCGCTGCGTGCGTATTTTTAAAATGACTTTATTTTAATTAAAGTTGTATTACAATAGAGATGCTGTGCCCCCGCTGTATGTGCTTTTTTAAAAACAATGTCGCTTTATACCGAATTTCGCCATAGTAGTACGATCATGTGACTCCCGTCCCGCCCCTCCCCGCGCTCCTCTTCCGTCTCCTGAGTCCAGACGTCAGCGGGGATTTCTCAGTCCCACCCGCCTCTCTTCTAAAACGATAACTGTAGTCAGCGGACTGAGAATTCCCCACTGACGTCAGGACTCAGGAGACACGTGAGAGGAGAGCGGAGGGGAGAGGGGCGGGACGAGCCGGGAGTCACATGATCGTACTACTACGGCGAAATTCGGTATGAGGTGACATTTTTTAAAAGCACATACAGCGGGGGCACAGCATCTGTTGTAATATAACATTAATTAAAAGAAAGTAATTGTGGGGGGTTAATTTATGGCTGCATTTAATGGGCACAGGTGGCTGCGTTTGACGGGCACAGGTGGCTGCGTTTGACGGGCACAGGTGGCTGCGTTTGACGGGCACAGTGAGGCTGCATTTGATGGGGGAGGTTCAGTATTTTTCAGTTTGTTTGCGCCCCCCCAAAAAATTTTGAGCACCAGCTGCCACTGGTCAGCACAGAGACAGTACAGGGAACTTCACAGGGCTGTTTATCATCTGTGGATTCTATTCCTTCTGACCTCCAAGCAGCAGTGTGGGTGTGAATCTCTGTACCTTGTAGTGCACCGGATTACTGCACTTTTTAGGGAGTGACGTTATTTTTAATTCAAAGCAGAGTTCCAGTCAATTTTTTCTTTATTAGAAGTCAGCAGCTACAAAAAAAGTGCATCTTCTGACTTTTAATAAAAAGACACTCACCTGTCCCACAATCCAGCGACGTGGCCACCCAAATCCTCCTTTCTCTGCCCCGCCTGTCCACAGCGCTGGCAATACTACTGTGGGCATCCGGCTGTGACAGCTTGCAGCTTCACAGCCGGGTGCGCATGTCTCACTGCGCTGTCCTGCATAGCCGGGCAATCTTTTGGGAACTGTGATGTGTCCCAGAAGATTGCAGGGTAGAAGGGCCGCCTAGGCGGCCCAAGCAGAAGCTCGTCAGTAATCGCGATGCATCGCAGAATCGAATCGTTGACCAGATAATCGTAATCGAATCGAATCGTGAGACCAGTGAAGATGCGCAGCCCTACTTCACAGTGCTTAGTTTAGGGGCTTCTTGTAGTGGTAAGGGCCCCTGACAGTGTACAGCAAAGAGAGCCATCACCCTGTATACCTGAGGGGGTAAGGGGCCCCTCACTCTGCAAGGCTGAGGGGCCCCTGAAAGTATACTGTGACCCCCTCCCCCCCACCCATCTCCGCCACATATATGTTAATGCCTCTTTTCTTCGTGTATTTAACCACTTGCTTACTTGGCACTTAAACCCCCCTCCTGTCCAGACCAATTTTCAGCTTTCAGCGCTGTCGCACTTTGAATGACAATTGCGCGGTCATACAACACTGTACCCAAATGAAATTTTTATCTTTTTTTTTTCCACAAATAGAGCTTGGTGGTATTTGATCACCTCTGCAGTTTTTATTTTCTGTTATAAAAAATTTTAAAAGACCGAATTTAAAAAAAAATATATATTTTTTTTATATTTTGTTATAAAATTTTGCAAACAGGTAATTTTTCTCTTTCATTGATGTATGCTGATGAGGCTGCACTGATTAGCACCGATAGGCTGCACTGATGGGAACCGATGGGCTGCACTGATGGGCACCGACAGGGCAGCACTGGTGGGCACTGACAGGCGGTGCTGGTGGGCACTGAGAGGTGACACTGAGAGGTGGCACTGAAGGGCATTGATAGGTGGCATTGGTGGGCACTAATAGGTGGCACTGATAGGTGGCAGTGATGGGCACTGCTAGGTGGCACTGATGAGGCACTGATTGGCACCACTGGTGGGCATTGATGGGTGGCACTTGTGGGCATTGATAAGTGGCACTGGTGGGCACTGGCAGGGAGTACTTATTGGCACAGAGGAGGAGGCAGATGTGCCTCCTTCTTCTTCAGGACCAATGTCCCTTGAACATAAGCCGGTGATCGGCTTTTTTTGACAGCGAGGGAAAAAAAAAAACGATCACAAGCTTTTGTTTACACACATGATCAGCTGTCATTGGCTGACAGCTGATCACGTAGTAAGGGGCCGGGATCGGCCCCTTACCGGATTGGTGATCACCTGCGTCTTGGTGACTCAGTGATCACAGCGCGCGCCCTGCAGGGGGAGCGCAAAAAGGGGAGGACGTCCTATGATGGCCTCCCAGAAATTCAGGTCTGCGTTGTAGCTGTCATTCAGCTACAGCGTGGATGGCAAGTAGTTAAACTGTAGGGCCCAATACTGAATGCTATTGGAAGGGAGGGAGGCTTACCCTTTAGTTCTGAGAAAGAGGCACACCTGATAGTCCGGTACTCAGTATGGTGGGGTGAATCCAAAATGTTAGGAGGTGAGGGGAAATCTTTCCCTTGGAGACACCTGGTCTGGTGACAACTGTCCAATGGGGGAGGGGGGATTCCTTTGACTTCCTGTTGTGTTTGTGGGACAGGAAGTCAAAGTTCTCATTACGGGGCTAACTCTTCCCAAAACTACAATAGAAACATAGAAAAGTGATGGCAGAAAAAGACTGAGTAGTCCATCGGGTCTGCCCTCTTCTTTTTTTTTAGGGGGGGGGGTTGGGTTCTGGATCTTGTTCCACAGAGACAACAGGAAGTCAAAGGAATTCACCCCCCCCCCTTAGACAGTTGTCACAAGACCCAAGGGTACTTCCTGTCTGATAAATCTGTTGTCACTAGAACAGGAAGTGAGGGAGAATTAGCCCTCTAACAACACCCTGAATAGAAGTAGAAACCCAGCAGAGATTCTTATCCTTCCCTACTCCATCCAACTAAATAAGGAAGGAGTAGGAGTTAAGTCTTTTTAGAAGTGCAGACAGGCAGGACTTTTTATGACTGCAGAAACTCTGTCTCATAGATGGGTGTCCCGGCCTGTATCTTATACCTAACAATGTTCAAGGAGGAAGCAGTCAGCTCAGAGCTCTCTGTTCTGTTTAATATATTTGTCCAGTCAAAATCTTTATTTTTTATAGTTTTGGATGGAGTGGGGAAGGATTAGAACTCCTGTCAGGTTTTTACTGCACTAATTCTATGATACCCTAAAGAGACCCTGTCACCAGACTGTTCCTTACAGCAACAATCTTCCCAATAGATTATATGTACATCTAACATATTTTTCCCCAGATATTTTACCTGTAAAAACCATTGCCAAGGCTCCGCATACAATGCAATGAATATTCAGTGTCAGAGACAACAGGATAAAGTCAGAGACTACGAGCATGATACAAGAGACAGTCAGAGACTACAGACATGATACAAGTGATGGTCAGAGACTACAAACATGATACAAGAGACAGTCAGAGACTACAGACATGATACAAGAGATGGTCAGAGATTACAAACATGATACAAGAGACAGTCAGAGACTACCGACATGATACAAGTGATGGTCAGAGACTACAAACATGATACAAGAGACAGTCAGAGACTACAGACATGATACAAGAGATGGTCAGAGACTACAAACATGATACAAGAGACAGTCAGAGACTACAGACATGATACAAGAGATGGTCAGAGACATGATTCAAGAGATGATCATAAACTACAGAAATGATTCAAGAGATGATCAGGGACTGTGAACAGGATACAAGAGATGATCAGGGACTATGAATATGCTGCAGTAGTCGGTCAAAGACTGTAAACATGCTACAGGAGCCATTTAGGAGACTCTGGATATTCTTCACTAGACAATAATAGACTGGAGACATATTGCATGGGACTGCTATAACAGGGCAATAGGCAAATACAGATCAGTGCCTGCAGGGGCCCTGAGGGCTGCACAGAAAATGCCAAATAGTTGCAGGTTGGGGGCCTGAGATCTATGGTATTCCCCTTCGCTTTTCTCCTGGCTGCTACATTAAGGGTTAGGTGGGGAGGTGGAGGAGCTGGGTCATCACAGGCAGTAATAAGACCCTTCCAAAGGAAGAGAAGGGTATGGTGTGTAAGGAGAGATGGGCTGTGGTAGGAGATTGACACTTTCTGCATTCATCAAAATTTTTTGCGTGTTCAGAGGCACATTTCAAGTCAATGAAAGTTATTAATGAAAAGGAAAACACTGCAAGTATACATTTACAATGCTTGATTTTGGTGCTTTTACCTGCATATTCTGGTAATAGGGTCTCACCTCTTCTAAAAAGATCTCAAAGAAGCAAAGTATCCCCTGTGGTCACATTGGAGGTTCATAAAGTATTTGTCTTGTTTGTCTGCAGCTTCATTGGAACAATATGAAGAAGCTCTCCACTATTGCTTTGGGTGTAGACAGGACCTGCAGTGAGCCTCTGCCATTCCTGACAAGTAAGAGATGTCTTGTGAGAGAAGAGAACAGACCTTCTTTTGCATGCAATCCAAAATGTTATTTTCTTTTTAACATTTTATTAAAGTAAAATTCCAGGGTAATACTAACTAAGCTTAAAACTGCACCCACCCCTCTTATAACACCTATGCTATGTACCCTGTAAAAGAAAGATGCATATACTTACCTATTCTCAGGGCGCTCTGGTCTGGTCCTGTGATTGGCTCTTCTCTCTCAGCTAGCAGCGGCTTCAGGGAGGAGGAGGGTGCGCCGACAATGGATGGCCCATAGTAAGCCTATGGGTGAAGTCACCGCACAGACATTCGGCCATTGTCGTTCACTCTCTCCTCTCCCCTGTAGCTGGCATGAGGGATCGCGTGACTGGGCCTGAGAATAGGTGTTGGAAGGGAGGTGGTATGAGGTTTAGGCTTCATTACTATTAACCAGGAGGTTTACTTTAACACTTTCCAGCTAGCATGAGCAGGCCTATTAAACAATCATAATGCAAGTGGTGTTACTTGGGCTTCCCAATCATTTTATCACTGTGATTGGCGGTCACAATGATTACGTGATCAAAAGGACGCCCACCCGCTTCACATCGTTAACAGTGGCCAGAAGCTGTCGGTGATAGCACAGTCACTATACTGGGACACCCAACACAAACGAGTGGCACTTGCTGTATGTATATGTGTGACAGCTCAGGGTTAAAGATCACTGTCATACCGCTGCATATATACAGCCTATATTAACATGGTAGTTAAGTTTTATACATATCTAAAATACAATTATAAAGGGTCCCCAGTTATGCCATAATGTGCTAGTAAGCACTGCATATTAGCACATTATCGCAGGCTTGCCTGCCAAAGAAACCCTCCAGCGCTGCAGCATAATTGATCTAGTGGGCCCTAGATGCATCCATCTTTGCCTGGTCTTCCTTCTGGATTTTGTGCCTTCTGTGTTTAGTAATCTAGCATAACGTGAAAGCTAGTGGACCTGTTTGCAGACATAACTGATAACGTTTTTTTTTTTAGTTACAAAGAGGGTTCAAGTTACTAAAGAGGGCTGGTAGCATAGAGGCAAGTTTAGAGACTGATCACTTGTGGATCAAATGATTCCAAAATACAAATTGGGACAAGCCACACATGGACTCTTACTCAAATATTAACATAAAATACATTTTAAGAGAAGTATAGCCAAAGCATTTTTGGTCATACTTCTCATGTGGATCACAGGTGTGATTGCACCTAATTCTGTTCTCCTGTGACCCAGAATTAGCTGAAAGCGGGCTAAAGCCATCACAGAGGCTCTAGACCAGTGGTTCTCAACATGGGGGTTGAACGACAATTTGCCAGGGGTCACCGAATCCTGGGCTGTTCCTGAAGTCCGCACCGCTCTCCCAGTCTTTTCGCGGCCACCCAGCAGGGCTGTCCCTGCAGCCTGTGGCCGCCCAGCTAGGCTGTTCCTGTAGCCCGCGGCTGCCCACTCAGCCTCTTCGCAGCCGCCCATTCAGTTCATGGCATGGGTGGTTGGAGAGACAAGAGGTCAGCTGACTGGTGAGGAATGTGAAGTGGGAGGAGCCCCTATCTCCTGATTTCGGCATAGGTGTCACTGCTGCGAGACACCACATAGCTGGAGACACAGTGAGTAACACTACCAGGCTGTGTTTAGAGTTGCCATTAAAAGTCCCCACTACAGTTCTCAGATTAGCAGATGACCTTCTGATCAAGAGCACCTAAGCTGGCTGATCAGAACTCCCCCTAGCACTGCCACTGATCTCATCCCCCCACCAGCACTGCTACTCAAACTCCCACCCACCCCCACCAAGGAGTAAGAGAAGAAATCAAAATTGAGAATACATGAAAGGGAGAGGAAAAGAGGGGGAGGAACAAAGAAAAAGGGAGAGAAAGAATAATAGAAAGAACAAGAAAGATGGCTAGAGAGAAAAAAAAACAAGAAATTAGGATAGAGAGAGATAAAAGGGAAAGGAAGGAGAACAAAGAGAAAGAGTGGTACATCCTAAAATGTACCATAAGGGGTTTTAATACTGTATGAGTGGAAGGGACTCAGGGAGCGCTAAATGTCCATGGGTTAGGGGCGCAAATTACTGACAACCCACGCTATGAAAATAATTTTACTGTTAGGGGTCCCTACAACTTGTGAAATTTTATCAAGGTGTCACGGCACTATTAGGTTGCGAATCACTGCTCTAGACTCTGGAAAGATCCCAACCTCTTCCACTCCCTCCCCAACCCGACACTCCAGGGAGAGAGTGATGACTGACAGTGACCGCTGTCCACTTAGAGAGGACCCAAGAACTGAGCTATTAGTGGTCACATAATTGCTCAGTTCTCAGGCCTAGAGCCATACGGGGCAAAGTTTGCAGAATTTTAGATTCCTGCACTTCACTTCTCTTTTAACATTGTTGCCAGAAGCACTGGCACTGTTAGCGGCCAATCTCACCAGATTTGGAGTGAGATTTGGTGATGTCACTACTATGCTGTGCACATTTTTCCTTGCTTTTTTTTCATTCTGTGGATATGTTTCTTAAAGTGGAACTTTAGGGAAAAATGGCAGACAGGATTTTTAATGAAGAGACATACTAGATCACTTTTGCATTTAAGTTTTTTACTTGCATGTACAGCTTCTACACTGCACTGCACCCGCACAGCTCAGTGTATCATTTCAGCAATACTAAGATGAATGAACTCCGGGGGGAACGCCGAGACACCTCAGCGCTGTACGCCTTTCTACTTAGGTCATACTGTCACCTTACTGGGAATAGTCACTGAACAAAAAGTCGTAAATTTTCTACCCAGGCATAACCCCCCAGCTTAGTTAAGCCTCCGTTTTATAGCTAGTGTGCTTATGTGATGAAAGCGCCTACAGGCGTCTCGCCTGAAGAATTCTTTACCTGGGCTTAGTACCAGTGTCTTGGTTTTTATGGCCTATTTTGTACACCCCTGCTGGGAAGGAAAAGTCTTCATCCTCATTGGTTACCCAAGGCCAAGAGGCACTGTATATCTCTCCCCAGCCAATGGCTGCAAATTCTGATCTGTTTTCTGACAGGGTGAAGTCTCCTTGCCAGAATACAATATAACAGAGGGAGATATTCCCACATCAACACTGCTTATGTTGCAGTGATCTATCAGTTTTTTTATGTTCAACCCGCTTTTCTTTTTTTTTTTTTTTTTACACGAGGCTGGGTTGCTGGCAGAGTTAAAAATAAATAAATAAAAAATGATATACTTTGACTTCCACACAGCATACAGAAGATAAGAAATACACTGCAGGGTTTATACATAAAAAATAAGGACGGATGCTGAGAATCACACCAAGCGTAGAAAACAAGAGAAGTATTACTGTGTCCATACATACAGAATAATAGAAGATGAGGGAACACTTCATCTTCTCCTCAGGCCCTAATGAAGGGAGCTGATTTTTGTGGCCCTGGAATGTGTTGGCTTCACCTTTTGACTGTTTCTCTGATACAGAAGTGAAGTTGTATACAGAGTACAGAGGAGCGGAGATTCCAGTTCCCTGTAAGCAGAGCAGCCAAATCCATGCCGCTCCTCTGGTTGTTTGGCTGACAACTGAGGCTCCCTCAGCACAATATGCTTGTTTATACAGTCCTCCAGCATTGACATCTCTTGGTGAAGTCTCACCGCTGAAGAGGTGCAAGTGCGTGGCCCCTCCTGGCACCAGAGCCAGGCCTACCCCCTCAATCCTGTTTTTCATCAGCTGCTAGTACGTGGCCCTGCCTCTCACCAAAGCCAGCCCCTCCCCCTCAGTCATGATATTTTATTGGAAAAATGAATATTTGGTGTTGCGCTCCAAATGGATAAAGTGCTAATGTGATCAATAAAGTGCCAAATGTGCGAAAAATCCATATAAAAGTAGAAACAGTAAAATATCCAAAAATCCAAATATACTGTGATCACAAAAAACTACTATACAATCATACAGAAAGAGTCCATAAAATTCATATGATAAACCATGTAATCAAATGTGAAGAAAAGGAAGTATCCAAATTAATATAAAAAGATGAATGAGGTAGATATTAAAAAGTCTTCAGGAAAGGGTGCTGGTGAATAGGGTGCTGTGTTTCTTCAAACAATAGTGACACAGTGACTGGGTGGTTTTATCTTCGGCGTGCTCACACCTACAGGTGCAGTGGCTCCTTACCTTACTGCTGTAAGATAAACCGCATTAGTAATAATCGGGTGAAATACACGGTGCTATATCTTTCAAACGGTATCTCTAGATGTTTATCCTTATTGCTTTCAAGCAAGTAAACAAACTCAGTATTGGTAACTTGTATGCTTTTCTGCTACATCCACAAGTTTTGCCTCTCAGGGCAGTATTTTAGGTAAACCAGAAGGAAGGAGAAACAGGAAGCCCCAATAGTGAAGTATGTTTTAAATTATCGCATTTATTTAAAAGATATATATTGCGGTACTCACATAAAACGTTTCAGAGCAAAGTAAAACAAAACGAGCTCGTACTCCGAACGTCACTTCCGGTGTCCGTATGTTCCTACGCGTGGCGTCACGATCACGTGACTTCATCAGGGAATTTTTTTTTTTGCGAGTACCGCCATATATGTCTTTTAAATAAATGTGATATTTTAAAACATACTTCACTATTGGTTCTTCCTGTTTCTCCTTCCTTCTTCCATTTCCATATCCATAAACATTTAAAATGGCACTACAAACCAATAGTGCTATTTAATTCATTTTTAACATTTAAAGCAAACTCCCCCATCCATTAATGTCTCCATGCTTTATTTTGCTGAGAAATCACTTTGAAAAACACCCCCCTATCATTTCTGTCTGTGGCCATCTTAAGTAAGGGCAGATGATTCATGTTGCATTTACTTCCTGGAATCCATCTGCCCTTAGCTAAAGCATGCAGATAGGATGGTGTGCTCAGCTGGGAAAACCCCCCCTCCTCTCCTGAAGACTCCTGGGATGCATGACATCATTTGCCTGGGCATAGTTACATAGTTACATAGTTAGTCAGGTTGAAAAATGACACAAGTCCATCCAGTTCAACCATAAATAAATAAATTAAATTAAATGAAAAATATTGTACAATCCAATATACCCAATTCTATACCCACAGTTGATCCAGAGGAAGGCAAAAAACCCCAGCAGAGCATCCTCCAATTTACTACAGCAGGGGAAAAAAATTCCTTCCTGATCCCCAAAGAGGCAATCGAATTTTCCCTGGATCAACTTTACCTATAAATGTTAGTACCCAGTTATATTATGTACATTTAAGAAAGTATCCAGGCCTTTCCTAAAGCAATCTACTGAGCTGGCCAGAACCACCTCTGGTGGGAGTCTATTCCACATTTTCACAGCTCTTAAACTGTGAAGAAACCTTTCCGTATATGGAGAAGAAATCTCTTTTCCTCTAGACGTAAAGAGTGCCCCCATGTCCTCTGTGTTGATCGTAAAAAGAATAACTCAACACCAAGTTCCCTATATGGACCCCTTATATATTTGAACATGTTGATCATATCCCCCCTTATTCTTCTCTTCTCAAGAGTGAATAAATTCAGTTCCTCTAATCTTTCCTCATAGCTGATCTCCACCATGCCTCTTATCAGTTTGGTTGCCCTTCTCTGCACTTTCTCCAGTTCCCCGATATCCTTTTTGAGAACTGGTGCCCAAAACTGAACTGCATATTCCAGATGAGGTCTTACTAATGATTTGAACAGGGGCAAAATTATATCTCTCTCTCTGGAGTCCATACCTCTCTTAATACAAGAAAGGGCTTTGCTCGCTTTGGAAACCGCAGCTTGGCATTGCATGCTATTATTGAGCTTATGATCTACCAAAACCCCCAGATCCTTCTCCACTATAGATCCCCCCAGTTGTACTCCCCCTAGCATGTATGATGCATGCATATTCTTAGCCCCCAAATGCATAACTTTACATTTCTCAACATTAAACCTCATTTGCCACATAGTCGCCCAATTGTGCATTGAGGTCGGCTTGTAAATTGGAGACATCCTGTAAGGATGTTATTCCACTGCATAGCTTGGTGTCATCTGCAAAGACAGAAATGTTACTTTTGATCCCAGACCCAATATCATTTATAAAGATATTAAAAAGTAAGGGTCCCAGCACTGAACCTTGAGGTACACCACTGATAACCCTAGACCATTCAGAGTAAGAATCATTAACCACTACTCTCTGAATTCTGTCTTTTAGCCAGTTTTCTATCCATTTACAAACTGATATTTCCAAGCCTGTAGACTTTACCTTACACATAGCCGTGTGTGCGGGACTGTATCGAACGCTTTTGCAAAATCCAAGTATACCACCTCCACCGCCACCCCTCTGTCCAAGGTTTTACTTACCTCTTCACAAAAAGAAATCAGGTTTGTCTGACAACTTCTGTCTTTCATGAACCCATGCTGTCTGTTGCTTAAAATGTTTTTTTCCAGCAAGAACTCGTTTATGTGGTCTTTTAATAAACGCTCCAGTATCTTCCCGACTATAGAAGTTAAACTAACAGGTCTATAGTTACTTGGTAAAGACTTTGATCCCTTTTTAAATACAGGCACCACGTCCGCCCTGTGCCAATCCAGTGGTACTATTCCCGTCATTAATGAGTCCCTAGCAATTAGATACAATGGCTTTGAAATTACTGAGCTCAATTCTTTTAGGATCTGTGGGTGGATGCCATCAGGTCCAGGTCCTTTATCCACTTTTATTTTGTCTAAATATTTCTGGACCATATCACTTTTGAGCCATTGCAGATCATTTGGGGCTGTTTCAATACCACCCCCATTATGGACATGAGCTCCCCCATGCTCTTTTGTATACACAGAGCTGATAAAAGTATTTAATAAATTAGCGTTCTCCTTGTCCCCAGTCACCCACTCTCTAGATTATTTTGTAAAGGGCCTACATGCTCAGACCTGACCTTTTTACTATTAATATATTTGAAGAATTTTTTGGGGTTTGTCCTACTATCTTTTGCAATCTGTCATTCGTTTTGAATTTTTGCATCCTTGATTTCCTTTTTACATATTCTGTTAAATTCTTTGTAACATTTAGAGCCCTTTCACACTGGGGCGGTTTGCAGGCGCTATTGCACTAATAATAGCGCCTGCAAACGACCCGAAAGTGCCGCTGCTTTCATTCCAGTGTGAAAGCCCCGAGGGCTTTCACACTGGAGCGATGCGCTGGCAGGACGGTAAAAAAAAGTCCTGCCAGCAGCATCTTCGGAGCGGTGAAGGAGTGGAGTGTATACCGCTCCTTTACTGCTCCTGCCCATTGAAATCATTGGGACGGCGCGGCTATACCACCGGCAAAGCGCCTCTGCAGAGGCGCTTTGCGGTGGTATTTTACCCTTTCTCGGCCGCTAGCGGGGGGTAAAACTGCCCCGCTAGCGGCCGAATACCGACGGTAAAACGTCGCTAATAATAGCGGCGTTTTACCGCCGACGCCCGCCCCAGTGTGAAGGGACTCTAAAACAACACTAGTGTTCCTTCATTTTTATATTTTTTAAAAGCTCTTTTCTTATTGTTTATAACTTTGACCGTGAGCCACATAGGTTTTATTTTTAGCCTTTTAGACTTATTGCCCATGGGAATATACTTTACAGTGAGGTCCCAAACAGTCTTTTTGAAGAATTCCCATTTCTGCTCTGTGTTTATCGATGCCAATATTCCCTCCCAGTCTAAATCCTGGAGAGCAGCCCTCATCCTTGGAAAATTTGCTCTCTTGAAGTTAAGTGTTTTTATCTTTCCCGTATGTATTTCTTGTTTACAGCTAACATCAAATGCAATCATGTTATGATCACTGCTACCCAGGTGTTCCTTTATCCAAACATTAGTAATAAGTTCTGCGTGGTTTGACATTACCAGGTCCAACAGAGCTTCATTCCTAGTTGGGTCCTCAATAAACTGGACCATAAAATTGTCCTGTAATAGGTTTATCAATTTTTGCCCTTTAACTGTCCCAGCAGTGCCATTACTCCAGTCAAATTCTGGGTAGTTAAAATGCCCCATTATTATCACTGTCCCAGCCCTTGCAGCCCTTTCCATCTGCAAGGAACTGAGTCTATTCCTCGTTAACATTGGGTGGTCTATAACAAACTCCAATGATTAACTTTGAACTATGCACATCTATATTCAGTTCCACCCATAATGCTTCAGACTCATCACACTCTCCATCAACCAGGTCCTCTTTCACACTTGCCTTGAGATCACCTCTCAGATAGAGACAGACCCCACCACCTATCCTTTTTACCCTGTCTCTCCGAAAGAGTGCATAGTCAGGAATATTAATAGCCCAGTCATGTGAGGATTGAAGCCAAGTTTCAGCAATACCGATTACATCATAGCTCTCCTCAGGCACCAGAGCTTCCAACTCGCCTATTTTGCTTGGCAGACTTCTGGCATTGGTGAGCAAACACTTTAATGCATTATTACATTTTGCTCTGGTGTTTTTCATATCATTTTCAGTAGTACAAATGGCACTTTAGTTTCCAGTGGCTGTTTGCAACATGGGAACTTTCTTGTCACCTGCCATAACCCATCCCCCCATCTATCACCATTCCACCCTCCATTAATGTCTGACCCCTAACTGGCCTGTGTTCCTAATGTAATTCTAGTTCCCCCCCCCATCCTAGTTTAAATGCTCCTCCAGCCTTCTCATAAACCTCTCCCCCCAGCACAGCAGACCCTCTTCCATTCAACTGCAAACCTTCTTTAGCATATAGGTTACACCCCAATGAAAAGTCAGCCCAGTGCTGACTTAGAAAGCAGGAAGTAACTGAAGAAATGTTAAAAAGTTTAAAACAAATAAATATATACTTTCCTATCTATTTCATAATGCTAGCAGTATAAGGATTACAAATAAACAGTGTTTCGCTTTTAATCGTTTTTTGTTTATTTATCTACACTGCTTGCTTATACCACGAACTGTAGAAAGGTGTTCCACATCTTTACCATATATAGCTATTAAAGTGTATATTTTTCACTGAAAATATATTCCAATATATATTATAGGCGTTTATGCATACAAATTTGTGGATACCACCTTTTAAATTTTCAATCTGTATTTGCGCATTTAAGCAGGTGTGTGAAATATTAAATATATAAACATTGTTATTGTAATATCTTTCCTCAGAATATCATGTCTGAACCTGAGGAAGTCACCACCATGTCTGGACAGAAACTGCCTCTAAAGATGTCTGTAGATTACATCTCATTCTCAGCACATACAGACTACCAGCAGACCAGTGAGTTCATCAGGGCCCTCAAACCTCCCCGTGTGGTAAGTGAATCCCCATGCTAGTGTATACATCCTGTGCCTTGGCAGCATAATCTTCTTTTTAGACAAGTAATAATAATGGAAAACCCATACAAGGGGGAATCCGTCTTCAATACTTTTCTACTGGAAGCTGCAATTTTGTGACATGCAAGCTATATACTATTTCCAGGTCAATCATCTGACCTGGTAACTCTGAACTGGTTTTTCATTACCCCATAATGAGTATAAAGCTTTTCAAACAGGACTTTACTTCAATGACAGATTCCCCTTAGTAAAAGTTATTTTATTGGTGGCACATAATATGTAGCATCCAATGGAATTCCTTGTTTTGCAGATCTTGGTACATGGGGAATAGAATGAAATGGTCCATCTTAAAGCTGCAATTCTCTGGGAATATGAGGACAATGAGGAAGTTAATATTGAGGTTCACAACCCCAGAAATACAGAGGCAGTGTCTCTAAACTTCAGAGGAGAGAAGCTAGCTAAGGTACGCTATGATATATGGTGGGCTAAAGTACCACACACTACTTTAAATGATGGTAATGGTGTCCTGTAGAGATAATTAACTGGCATGGTTTGTTTCATGATGTCTCCTAGGATGGTTTTCTCCTCAACTCATTAGTTCTGTTAGGAATTGGGTTGCCCATAACAAGAGGTTCACCTGAGTCTGAGTCTTCTCACATGTTGGGAAATTAGATGGGGAAAATCTACAGATTTCATTAAAAAATGTTGATACAAGCAAATAGATAGCCGTTGTTTCTTCTAATTTACAGCTGTTCTGTACACTGTGTGTGTTCACCAAGGTACGTGCTCTGTTCCTGCTTTCCCTGAGTATTCTTGTTATAGAGTACCTGGGTGACTTACTTCCGAGGAAGATATCTGCTTTTCTTTTGGAAACCAAGCTGTCCTGAACTTACAGAAGTCAGCCCTAGTCCCAACTCAGAGGTTAGATTATTTAGTTCTGACCCTGGAAGCCATCCATGCGAGAATGATTCCCCCTCCAAACAAATATCTTGCTTAAGACTGACAAATCCCTCTATTCGCTTTTGCATGAGGGTTCTGAAAAACATGGTAACCTCTTTTGAGGCAGTGCCCTTTGCCCAGTTTAATTTCAGGCCCTTCCAACAGAATAATTTAGTGGCATGGGGACAGGTGTACACAGTCATTGGATTCCCGGATGCCTTTACACCACAGCATATGAGACCCCAGGCTGGTGGATCTCCTCACAGAAGCTGGAGATAGGGAGGTCTCTCCAGAACACCTTTGACAACAGATGCTAGCCTGGCAGGCTGAAATTAAATTATGGCCATTGCCTTGGTCCATGGGAAGTGGTCCCCACAGGAAAGGTCATTGCCCATCAATATTCTGGAATTGGGGAGGATTCGTTTTGTTCTGCTGCATTGGTCATTGCAGCTTGAAGGGGCTTCCTGAAAAGTTTCAGTAGGGCAACGCCACAGCGGTGACATACATAAATCATTAGGAAGCACCAGCAGTCTGGCTTCTAAAGAAGAAGTGGATCTCCTTCAGCCTTGGGTGGAATATTATGCTCCTGCACTCTCCATGTCCGCAATTCAGGGGTAGAAAATTTGCAGGAGGATTTTCTCAGTCAACAACAACTGCCTTCCAGGGTGCGGACTCTTCACTCAGAGGTGTTGAAGGAACTCTGACAATGGGAGGGAATCCTAGATGTGGATATTCTGGCATTTAGGTTCAATCAGAAGCTCAATAGGTTCATCTCCAGGACCAGGAATCCTTGCATGTTCAGGGTGGATGTTCTGTTGACACCGAGGGACCAGGTCTCCCTAATTTATGCCTTCCCATCATTACAGCATCTACCTAGTCTGCTTTGTTGAATTCATGTGGAAGGAATTCTGTTGATTCTGATCACCTGGCCCAGGAGAACATGGTACTCTGACATTGTGAACATGCAGCGGACAACCCTTGGACCCTTCCGATTCAACCCAACTTCCTGTTGCAAGGGCTGATCTTCAATTCTTCTTTGCATTCTGCTTTAATGGCATGGCTGTTGAAACCAGGGTCCTGAGAGATGGGGGAGTCTCTGTTTCAGTCATTCCTACCCTGCTGAGAGCTAGGAAGGCGATTTCAAGGAAAATTTACCACAGGACTTGGAAGTTTGCTTGGTGTAAATCTTGGGGTTTTCTTCCTTGTAAGAATGTTGTGGGCAGAATCCTGGATTTTGACATATGTCACCCTTCCATGCGCTCTTTGCTGCAAAGGCCAGTTATAAGTGGGGGCAGTGGAATACTGGTGAGGGGGTGCACTGGACACCTTTTCTGCCATTGTGCCTGTAAGGAGGGATGGGCTCTCTCCAGGCTTACCTGCCCTCTATCCATTACAATGAATGTGCTTCCACTGTGGAGGCTCTCAAAATTTAGCGTTAGGACTGCAGAAAATACTGGGGTGCTGTAAAGTGGCTCTGCAGCTTACGCATGTATTTGCAAATGTGTGCAAACTAAACCACTATTTTTTAATCATACTGTTGGACAGGACAATTCGGTTGGTTGCAAGCTGGTCGGTAAGTTGAGCTAAGAATTTTCTTTGGTTTTGTTTGATATGCTTCACCTTTCCATGTGGGGGCAATGGTCATTTGTACATTTTTTTTTTTTGCAGAGCCTATAAAGATAAAACATGGGAACACGTGCATGTATTGCAAAGATGTACTGTACTTTTTTTTTTTTTGTTTACCAAATTTTTTTAAATTTTTTTATTTTAAAAAGGTGATGGGCTCTCTCGCAGATAAGAAACCAGAACAGTGTCTATGGATTTCGGGAATCCTTGTTAAGAGAAACTTTAACTATTACATCCTTTCTCCAAATGACCTTTCCAGTAAGTACATATGCAGAATTCTGCCTTGTAGTAGTCCTGAATATGTGAATACCTATGTTCTCCATCATAGGTTATATTCTGAAGTTTGTAATATATCAGACATTCAGTTTGCAGGTTGTTTTTGTATTGTACAATGCAAAGTTGCATATTACCCTTTAACCACCTCCGTACTGCTATATTGTAAAAGAACTATGGGAAAGGTGGTTGTCCTTTTATGGAGTGCCATTTTTTTACACTTAAAGAAGAACTTTACCCAAAAGGGGAAGTTCCGCTTGTTTGCATCCCCCTACTGTCACATTTGGCACTTTTTGGGGGGGAGTAGGTACATGGTTTTGACAGGTTCCCACTTCTGATTAGATGCGCTGCAGCGATCTGAATGGGAATTTGCCCCCCCTTCACCCAACGCCTTCTGGGACACATCCCAAGTCCTAGAAGACCGCAGAACAATTCACAAAGCACAGCACAGTGCGGGTAGTGCATGCACATTGTGAAACTGGCCTGTGAAGCCGCAAGGCTTCACTGCTGGCTTCCTTTACTTTAGGATGCTGGCACTTGGACCCAAAGCCGATTAAAGAATCGGCTCAGGTGAGGACATCGCTGGATCCCTGGACAAGTAAGTGACCTTATATTAAAAGTCAGCAGCTACAGTATTTTTAGCTGCTGACTTGAAATTTTTTTTGGGAGCCTGGAGCTCCTTTAAAGACCTTTTTCTGTTTGAAAGCCTGAGGACATTATTATTATTATTATTATTATTATACACGCTTTATATAGTGCCAACAGTTTACACAGCGCTTTACAATGTAGAGGGGGACAGCGCAATTACAGTACAGTTCAATACAGAAGGGACAGGAGGGCCCTGCTCATAGAGCTTACATTCTAAAGGGAGGTAGTGATGGTAAAAAAGGTAATAGATACAGGGAATGATTTGATGGGGGGTGGCTTGGGGACAGTTGTTAGGTGGATGTGGGATAGGCTTCCCTGAATAAGTGAGTCCTGAAGGCAAGCATGAGAGGAGTTAACAAGGGAGCTTGAGAGCAGGAGGTCCTGGAAGGAGCGGAGGGGACGATTTAGGCGATATGTGCTGATGAGATTGGTGATGTAGCTGGGGGCGATGTTGTGGATGGCCTTGTATGTTGTGGTTAGCATTTTGAATTCTATACGGTGGGGTAGGGGAAGCCAGTGAAGGGATTGGCAGAGAGGGGCAGCAGTCAATGTGGGGGCTGAAGGAGAGGTCAGAGTCAAGGATTACACCCAGCACCCTGGCATGTGGCGGGACCAATGGTTGTGCTGTTGATCTTAATGGTAAAGTCATGGTGGGGGGACACCAGGAAATATCACAAGCTCAGTTTTAGAAAGATTGAGTTTGAGAAAGTGATGTGACATCCATACCGATATGTCATTCAGTAAGTTTGAGATCCGTGAGGAGATCGAGGGGGTGAGTTGAGTAGTGGAGAGATAGATCTGGGTCTCATCGGTGTAGAGGTGGTATTGGAAGCCATGGGAGGTTATCAACTGGCCCAGGGAAGAGGTATAGAGCGAAAATAGGAGGGGCCCAAGGACAGAGCCTCGGGGTACCCCAACAGAGAGAGGAAGAGGAGATGGAGTTGTAAGTGATACTGAAAATGCGCTGAGATAGGTAGGAGGAGAACCAGGATAAACCAGAATCACAGAGGCCAAGGGAGTGTAGTTTGCTGAGGAGGAGCAGGTGGTCAACTGTGTCGAAGGCAGCAGAGAGGTATATGAGTATGAGGACATGTCAGTGGACTACAAGAGCGCTCCCCGTAGCCCATTAAAACTATAAGCCCATCGTCTACTGTGGCAGACGGTACTTGCGATTTTATTTGTTCAAAACAATCTGTAAATATAAGTTGCGGCTGTGTGGACTGAGCCCTGCACAGCCAAGCTGTTTTTTAAAGTGACAGTGGGTGTGGAGAAAAGAACCCCTGCCCACTGTCACAGGGAGTGGGGGTGCAGGGGGAAGAAGCTGGAGCATTTTACATGCTCCACCCTAAATACAAGTGGCATATGTAACCTGTTCCAAAGGAGAACTTAGCACTCGGTCAGCCAGTATGCATGTTAATGTCTGTGAACCAGACGGCATGGTTCACACACAAGGTGTACAGGGCTGATCCAAGGAGCTCTGTACCACTGTGATGACCAATTGAGCACACCACGTCTGTTTAGAAAAACGATGGGTAACTTAATGAATGAAAGATCATATTTTGGTTCTGGAGCAAAAGAAAATGTAGATTCAGGATAGGAGAGTGTTTGATTGTGGGACTGTTTTTTAAACTTTTCTCCTCCCCCTCCGTTATTTTTGATCTCATTCTGTTTCTCTGTATTACCCCTTATCTCCATTACCCTGCAAATTCAAACATTAACCTATTTATCTTCATCATCCCACTGTAAGCGACCAGTACATTAACAATCTCATCTCCTTTCTATATGACCATTGATGCTGCACCATTACCAACCTTTAATCACCTCACTACCAGCATGTTTTTTTCACTTCCAAAAAAATTGGGCAAGAAATTAGATCACCTTGTTGTGTCTACTTTCCAAAAAAGGGGTAATTTGGGGGGTGTTTGTACCGTCCTGGCATTTTATTTGCTGTATTTTAAAACAATTATAACAGACAGTAAGGGAAACCTTTTCTTTTTTTTTTTTCCAACATTTTTGGTCTTTTTTTTTTTTAACCTTTTGTATAATAAAAAAATAAAAAGCCCAGTGGTTATTAAATACTACCAAAAGAAAGTAATATCGATCTCAAATATAAGTCGTTAATTTGTTTTGTGGACCCTGGTAGGGAAATCTCGATACCTGACCTAGCTTTGCCCACGTTCAGCTGTTGGGATGACAGCTGAACATTATGGCTGGGTTTTATATCATTCAAGGCTGGCACTAATTTCATGTTTGGGAGATGTAAGTAAAAAATGCAACCCAATGGCCTTCAGCAAGAAAAAAAATAAATCACTCTTAACTAAAACTGTTTTCTTTAATCGTACATCACGGGACACAGAGCCATAGTAATCACTATGTGGGTTATAGGCCATCTTCAGGTGCTGGACACTGGCACACCCTAAACAGGAAGTTGCCTCCCTATATAACCCCTCCCATACCGGGAGTACCTCAGTTTTTTTGCCAGTGTCTAAGGTGTTGGTCACGAGTGAAGATGTGCTGTGCTGAGCTCCACTGGGGCAATCCTTGCTGGGTCTAGCTATGCAGCCGGATCCATTCAAAGTGTCTTTTAGGCCGAATTGAAAGGTACCCGGGCCTCGTGTCTGAAGAAATGAGGTTTTGCCTGTAACGCTTCTCATTTTAGAGAGCTGGACCCCGGGATCCAGTGCTTTGCTATTTTCAACCAGAAAGTTTTACTGGTGGGGTGCTATTATGGGTCCAGGAGTGTGGGTTCCCCGAGGATCCCCGGTTCCTGAAGGTTTGTTAACAGAGCCCACCATGAAGGGTGAAGATTACCTAAGAGTCACCACTGGGGGCTGTATAGAGCACGTACCTTCTCATGCTTTCCTCAGAGATCACACTGTGTCAGGATTGGAAGCAGCAGGCTTTTTCCTCTGGCTAGCAGGCAGACCTCCAGTAAGTTTGGGGGGGTTTCTTCCACCAGACACCCCCCATCTGGACAAAACTCCCCCCCTCTGCCTGGAAAGGGGAAAGCTAAAAACGATCGGCATGCCCCTCTGTTTTCTTACCGCCCCTGCACGGCGGCCTGTCTAGGTCTCCTCCTCGCCATCCCTCCTTCACACACAAGCCGATCCCGTCGGAGCAGAGGCCCGCGCTCGCGCAGGAAAACTCTCTTTTGAAAGAGAGAGGAGGGGGCGTGAGGGGGGTGGGGCTTAGCGTTGGCGTCCTCCAACATCCGGCGCGGGAGTGCTCTTAAAAAGCTCAATTTTTGCTGCTGAGTGTCCACTTCCTGTTTTGGGTTCGCTAAAGCCTTCTCAAAACTGTGCATGCCTTTCCTGTCCATTCATTGTTGGGAAAGTTTATGTATTCTGAGTGGGATCACCCAGATAAGCATTTTTTCCCTCCTAAGAAGTTTTTCACACTTTATCCTATGGCGGAAAAAACGTATTAAAGGTGGAAGATACCAGCAATTGACGCTGCTATATCTTCTGATTAAAAGTTACTTGTCTGTCAGACAATGCTCAAATACTTAGGGATCCAACGGATAAAGAGTTGGAATTCCTATTAAAAAAACATACCGTATTTATCGGCGTATAACACGCACCCCAAGTTTAGGAGAGAATTTTAAGGAAAAAAACTTTTAGGAGGGAAGTTTAAGGAAAAGAAACTTACATTAAAATGCCCATCAATGCAGCCTCATCAGTGTTCATCTGCAGCCTTGTTAGTGTCATTGCAGCCTTTTCAGTGTCAGTGCAGCCTTGTCCCCAGTGCAGCCTTGTCAATGCAGCCTTGTCCCCAGTGCAGCCTTGTCAGTGCAGCCTTGTCAGTGCAGCCTTGTCCCCAGTGCAGCCTTGTCCCCAGTGCAGCCTTGTCCCCAGTGCAGCCTTGTCCCCAGAGCAGCCTTGTCCCCAGAGCAGCCTTGTCCCCAGAGCAGCCTTGTCCCCAGAGCAGCCTTGTCCACAGAGCAGCTTTGTCCCCAGTGTCCCTGCAGCCTTGTCCCCGCCGCCGCCACCATACACATACTAGTACTTTTAAATATGGCGCCGCGGAGTTCGGAGGGACTCGGGGCCGGCGGAAGTGAACGAACGCCGCCGAGATACACATAGCCGAGGGTTCTCGGCTCTTTCCGGCGCCGCTCACAGTCCCGCCCAGTCCCGCCCTATGATGGACATAACACAGGTCCAATGGCGGGACTGGGCGTGACTGTGAGCGGCGCCGGAAAGAGCCGAATACACTCGACTATGTGTATCTCGGCTCTGTGATTTCGGCGGCGCTCGTACAGCACCGCCGAGTCCTTCCGAACTCCGCGGCGCCATATTTCAAACTACTCGCTATGTGAATGTCGGCGGCGATCACCGAAATTCACATAGCGATAGCGGGTATCGGCGTATAACAAGCACCCACGACTTTCCCCTAATTTTAAGGGGAAAAAAGTGCGTGTTATACGCCGATAAATACGGTATATTGTTTTCCTGACAGGTTGAGTGTCTCAGCCTGTGCTGACAGTAATTAACCACTTGACGACCGCCTCACGCCGATTTACGTCGGCAAGGTGGCACGGACAGGCAAAATCACGTACATATACGTGATTTGCGTTCCGCGGGTGGGGGGTCCGATCGGTCCCCCCCCGGTGCCCGAGGCGGTCGCCATTTCTTCCCGGGCGATGAGAGGTGAGGGGGAGGCCATCCATTGTTGGCCACCCCCTCCCGATCGCTCCCGGCGAATGAGAATGCTTCCTTTCCCTCTGTAATGTAAACAGAGGGAAAGGAAGTGATGTCATCCCTCCTCGAGTCGGTCTTTTTGATCCGGCGCCGAGGAGAGAAGACATCAAGTAAGTCTGCACAACACTACACTAACAGTAGAACACGCCAGGCACACTTGTCACCCCCCATCACCCCCCTGTACCCCCTGTCACTCTGACACCAATAGCATTTTTTTTTTTTTTTTTGCATTGGTGTCAGTTTGTGTCAGTTACAAGTGTTAGGGCAGTTAGGTTAGCCCCCTTTAGGTCTAGGGTACCCCCCCTTAGGTCCAGGGTACCCCCCCAACCCCCCCTAATAAAAGTTAACCCCTTGATTACCCCCCGTCACCAGTGTCGCTAAGCGATCGTTTTTCTGATCGCTGTATTAGTGACACAGGTGACGCTAGTTAGGGAGGTAAGTATATAGGTTTGCTGTCAGTGTTTTATAGCGACAGGGACCCCCATATACTACCTGCTAAAGGTTTTAACCCCCTGATTGCCCCCTAGTTAACCCTTTCACCAGCGATCACCGTATAAGTGTTACGGGTGACGCTGGTTAGCTAGTTTGTTTTTTGTAGTTTATTACAGTTTATTACAGTTTATTATAGTTTTAGGGCACCCGCCGTTTATTACCCTATGAAGGTTTAACCCCCTAATTGCCCGGCGGTGATATAAATTACATTTTTAGGGTCAGATAAGGTCTGCGTCGCCCCAGGCAGCGTCAGGTTAGCGCCAGTACCGCTAAAACCCACGCACGCAGCATACACCTCCCTTAGTGCTATAGTATCTGAGCGGATCGATATCTGATCCGATCAGATCTATACTCCCCAGCAGTTTAGGGTTCCCTGAAACGCAGTGTTAGCGGGATCAGCCCAGATACCTGCTAGCACCTGCGTTTTGCTCCTCGGCCCAGCCCTGCCCAGCCCTGCCCAGCCCACCCAAGTGCAGTATCGATCGATAACTGACACTTACAAAACACTAAGCACACATAACTGCAGCGTTCGCAGAGTCAGGCCTGATCCCTGCGATCGCTAACAGTTTTTTGGTAGCGTTTTGATACAGTCGCTGACAGTCAGGAGCTTTTTTGCCTGTGAGTCTCACTAGTGTACCCCTAAATTTAGAGCCCAAAATGGCAAATCGAAGGTACACTAGTGAAGAGGCCTACATGTTTCTGAGTATGACAGATAGTGAAGAGGAAGTCAGTCATCTGTCAAGTTCAGGCTCAGAATACGAACCTGTAGAGGACAGCGGCTCCATGACAGATAGCTCTGACGACAGAGTTGTGGTCCCTGCTAAGGTCAGGCGTACCAGACCCCAATCTTCTTCTGTCCTTGAAGTGCAAGAACCGCAGGGCTCTCGTATGGAGTAGAGAAGTACTAGCGCCGCTATTCCTTCTGGTGAACTGGCAAGCACCAGCGGCCTAGTACACCCTGGTCGTACATCCAGCACTGCAGTATCACGTGGTGACGTGGCGAGTCCCATAAGTGCAGTTCAAGCTGGCGAGGTGGCAAGCACTAGTAGTGTCCCGCTGCCACCAAGAAGACAAAGACAGGCCCGTCGTGCCCATAGTGCCCTTCCTGCTGCATTGGCCAATCCGAATTGGGAACCCTCCACTTCTGCAGCTCCCGTACTTCCCCCTTTCACTGGCCAACCCGGAATTCAGGTGGAAACAGTTGACTTTACGCCACTGGATTTTTATTCACTGTTTTTCACCGAAGATCTCTATAGATCTATTGTGGACCAAAGCAATTTATACGCTGGTCAACACATCGCCGCTAATCCCCAGTCCTCCCTTGCCAGAGATTGGAGACCAATTACGGTCTCCGAATTTAAGACCTTTCTGGGCCTTTCCCTCCTCATGGGGTTGAATAAAAAGAGTAAGTTGCGGTCATATTGGTCCACTGACCCAATTTACCATTCACCCTTGTTCTCTGCTTCCATGGCCAGGGCACGATACGAGCAGATTTTGCGGTTCATGCACTTCAACGACAATGAACTCTGTCGTCCTCGTGGAGACCCTGCATACGATCGGCTCTACAAAATTCGGCCCCTCGTAAACCACTTCAACCAACGTTTTGCAGACTTGTTTACCCCCCATCAAGTTGTCTGCATTGATGAGTCCCTGATTAAATTTTCTGGCCGCTTGTCATTCAAACAGTACCTTCCCAGCAAGCGTGCCAGATACGGGGTCAAGATGTATAAGCTCTGTGACAGGGCCACAGGCTATAAATATAGTTTTATGGTTTACGAGGGCAAAGATAGTCACGTAGAGCCGACAAACTGCCCTGACTACATAGGAAGCGCTGGCAAGATAGTGTGGGACTTGGTGTCACCCTTATTCGGAAAGGGGTACCACTTGTACGTGGACAATTATTATACGAGCGTGCCACTTTTTAGTCACTTGTTTGATCAGCAGATTTGAGCATGTGGCACCGTGCGACCTAATCGCCGGGGCTTTCCCCAGCGGCTTGTAGATTCCCGTCTTAGGCTGGGGGAGAGAGCCTGCTTGAAGTATAATAATTTGCTCGCTATGAAGTGGAGGGATAAGAAGAATGTTTTCGTTCTCACCTCCCTTCATGCAGACACGACGACCCAAATTACTACGGCGACTGGTGTTGTGGAGAAACCCCTCTGTGTCCACGAATACAACCTTAATATGGGAGGGGTGGACCTCAACGACCAGTTGTTGGCGCCGTACCTAGTTGCCCGTAAGGCCAGACGCTGGTACAAAAAAGTGTCTGTTTATTTATTTCAATTGGCTTTGCTGAACGCTCATGTGCTATACAGAGCTTCAGGACAGACTGGATCCTTCCTTAAATTCCAGGAAGAGATCGTCAGAGCCCTTCTGTTTCCAGACGGTGCTCTACCTCACCTTCCCCAACCAAATGCAGTAAGCCGGCTGCATGAGCGGCATTTTCTTTATGCCATCCCGAGTACCCCTACCCAACGAGCCCCCCAAAAAAGATGTCGTGTCTGTAGCAAGCGCGGATTTAGGCGTGACACCCGGTCTTATTGTCCCTCCTGTCCTGGCAATCCTGGTCTTTGCATGGGTGAATGCTTTGAACGCTACCATACATTAGTTGAGTATTAGCGTAGGGTTCAGCACTGCACAGAGTAGGCACACTAACACAGGGTCTCCCAAGATGCCATTGCATTTTGAGAGACCCAAACCTGGAACGAGTTACAAAAGTTAAAAGTTACTAAAAAAAAGTGTAAAAAAAAAAAATTTAAAAAAAATTAAAAAAAATAAAAACACAAAAAAAAATATAAAATAAAAAAACCAAAAATAGTTGTTGTTGTTTTATTGTTCTCTCTCTCTCTCTATTCTCTCTCTATTGTTCTGCTCTTTTTTACTCTATTCTATTCTGCAATGTTTTATCGTTATTATGTTTTACCATGTTTGCTTTTCAGATTTTTTATACTTTACCGTTTACTGTGTTTTGTTGGTAACCATTTTATTGTTTTCAGGTACGCCATTCAGTTGCAGCGCGGATTTATTTATCTTGACAGCAACAGCGTTTGCTCCCACGATACATAAAGCCGTGACTCCAGCGCTGTCGGAGGTGATTTCACCACCACAGTTACATACTTCAGCATATATGCCGAAGCGTGGGGGCAGCAGTGGGTGGAGGAGCAATTTGCTCCTGCCTTTTGCGGGAGGATGCCCCCATGCTTCGGCATATATATATTTTAGGCACAGGTTGCGTTAAATGTTTTATTTTTTACTATGTTTTTTTTTTTGTATTTGCTTTGCAGGTATGGTAAGTCTTACTGTTATACTGTAATGTTACTTTGGTTTATTGTTAACCATCATTTGCTTAGCAGGTACGCCATTCAGTTGCAGCGCGGATTTATTTATCTTGACAGCAACAGCGTTTGCTCCCACGATATATAAAGCCGTGACTCCAGCGCTGTCGGAGGTGATTTCACCACCACAGTTACATACTTCAGCATATATGCCGAAGCGTGGGGGCAGCAGTGGGTGGAGGAGCAATTTGCTCCTGCCTTTTGCGGGAGGATGCCCCCATGCTTCGGCATATATAAAATGGTGCATGTATGCCCATCATTAGAAGTGGGTGGATGAAGGGAGGTATTCTAATGGTGGGCATACCCACCGATCAATATCTTTTTTTCGTTCAGCCCACAGGCTACATGAAAAAAAAGTTTACAATATATGCCTAACAAGGACCAGCAACGTACTGGTATGTTGCTGGACTTTGAGTGGTTATACCAGAATGATGCCTGCAGGTTTAGGTATCATCTTGGTATCATTCTTTTCAGCTTTCATGTAAAAGCAATCCTAGCGGCTAATTAGCCTCTAGACTGCTTTTGCTTTTTGGGGTGCAATTCCACATAGGCCCATGGCCTGTGTGAGCAATATATCATTTAGTGACAACTTTTTGTAAATATTTTTTTTTTTTTTTTGTCATTATTCAATCACTTGGGACAAAAAAAATAAATATTCAATGGGTTCAACATGCCTCTCAGCAATTTCCTTGGGGTGTCTACTTTCCAAAATGGGGTCATTTGGGGGGGTTTTGTACTGCCCTGCCATATTAGCACCTCAAGAAATGACATAGGCAGTCATAAACTAAAAGCTATGTAAATTCCAGAAAATGTACCCTAGTTTGTAGACGCTATAACTTTTGCGCAAACCAATAAATATACGCTTATTGACATTTTTTTTACCAAAGACATGTGGCCGAATAAATTTTGGCCTAAATGTATGACTAAAATTGAGTTTATTGGATTTTTTTTATAACAAAAAGTAGAAAATATCATTTTTTTTCAAAATTTTCGGTCTTTTTCCGTTTATAGCGCAAAAAATAAAAACCGCAGAGGTGATCAAATGCCATCAAAAGAAAGCTCTATTTGTGGGAAGAAAAGGACGCAAATTTCGTTTGGGTACAGCATTGCATGACCGCGCAATTAAAAGTTAAAGCGACGCAGTGCCAAATTGGAAAAAGACCTCTGGTCCTTAGGCAGCATAATGGTCCGGGGCTCAAGTGGTTAATATAAGTCAAAATCCTTGAGGGACCAGTTTAAACAGGTGCTCAAGGTTATCCATGTTCAGCAGGCCCAGGATCTGGCAAGCTCCTAGTAGCTTTATGTTGGCAATAGACGCTATAAGAGATTCTATCTTCAGACCTCACACCTTTCGCTGGGCTGGTACATATGTATAGAATACTATGGTTGAAAAATTGTTCAGCCAAAGCGTCATAAAAAAAAACAAACTCCTGGCTGATTTTCCTTTTTGCGGTGGACGGCTGTTTTGGGATATCTTGGATAATTCTTCCAAAGAATTTCTATTGGAAATGTACCCCTTTTGCCATTTAAGAAAACTAGTAAACGTATTTCATTTAACCACTTAAGGACTAGCCTCGTTTTGGATTTTAGGTGTTTACATGTTTAAAACAGGTTTTTCTGCTAGAAAATTACTTAGAACCCCCAAACATTATATATGGTTTTTCTTCTAACACCCTAGAGAATACAATGGCGGTCATTGCAATACTTTTTTTTGCACCGTATTTGCGCAGCGGTCTTATAAGCGCACTTTTTTTGGAAAAAATTCACTTTTTTGAATAAAAAAAATAAAACAACAGTAAAGTTATCACAATTTTTTTTTATATTGTGAAATATAATGTTACGCCAAGTAAATTGATACCCAACATGTCATGCTTGAAAATTGCGCCCGCTCGTGGAATGGCGTCAAACTTTTACCCTCAAAAATCTCCATAGGCGAGGTTTAAAAAATTCTACAGGTTGCATATTTTGCGCTACAGAGGATGTCTAGGGCTAGAATTATTGCTCTCGCTCTACCGGTCGCTGTGATACCTCACATGTGTGGTTTGACCACCGTTTTCATATGCGGGCGCTACTCGCGTATGCGTTCGCTTCTGCGCGCGAGCTCGTCGGGACAGGGGGGTTTTAAAAAATTTTTTTTTTATTTTTATTATTTATTTTAAAATATTTTATTTATTTTTACACTGTTTAAAAAAAAAAAAAAAAAATTGTGTCACTTTTATTCCTATTACAAGGAATGTAAACATCCCTTGTAATAGAAAAAATCATGGCCGGACCTCTTAAATATGAGATCTGGGGTCAAAAAGACCTCAGATCTCATATTTACACTAAAATGCAATAAAAAAAAAAAAAAAAAAAAGTCATTTAGAAAAATGACATTTGAAAAAATATGCCTTTAAGAGGCGTGGACGGAAGTGACGTTTTGACGTCGCTTCTGCCCAGCAGTGTCATGGAGACGAGTGAGCGCCATCTTGGCCTCACTCGTCTCCAGACACACCACGCAGAAGGACGCGATCGCCTCCGCCGCTACCGACGGCTCCGGTAAGCGGCGGAGGGCACCGGATCGCGACGGGAGGGGGGGGGCCCCTCTCCCGCCACCGATAAAAGTGATCTTGCGGCGAATCCGCCGCAGGGACCACTTTTATCTGAAAGCCGGCCGCCGCACGAAAACGGGGATACCGGGGTTATGGCAGCTAGCTGCTGCCATAACAACGATATCCCCGTTCAAACTTAGGACGTATATAGTCGTGCGGCGGTCGGGAAGTGGTTAAACAAGCTCCTTCTCCAGTGCCAGGGGCATTAGCCTCCAGGTAGTCACGACGGCTTTCGCCCTCAAGTTCAAGAGGTAATCCTCAGGGTCAAGCCCAGGGACAAAAGAAACCTACAAACAAGATAATAAAGCTTTCTTATGAGGGGGCGCCCCCCGCTCACGGGGGGGGGGGGGGGGTACTTCTGCAGTTCTCAAGTGTCTGGCAGAAGGAATGTCAAGACAGATGGGTGGCTTCTTCAATAGCTCTAGAGTACAATCTGGGGTTTCAAGAGTTCCCGTCTCCTCGTTTTCTCGGGTCAGACGTTCCTAAAGAACCAGAGAAAAAGAAGTCTCTCTTTCTAGCATTGGACCATCCTTTGGCAAAGAGTGGTCATGCTGGTCCCCATTAAAGAGCTGGGGTTGAGGTTTTATTTAAACCTTTTTTCGTGGCAAAATCGAATTGAGATGTCAAAACCATTCAGGATCTCAAGAATCTAAAGCGGTTCCTGGATATCCGCTCTTTTTCGCATGGAGTCAATCCAATCAGTTGTCTCCATCCTACAAGTCTGAGAACTTTTGACGTCAATCGACGTCAAGTTTGCATACCTCCGCGGGCATATTTCCCCACTCACCATTATTATCTACTTCAAGGTAGAAAATCTTCATTTTCAGTTTGTACCTCTGCTTTTGGGTCTAGCTACTGCACCTTGAGTGTTTACTGAGGTTCTGGCACCTCCTCTAGCCAGATTAAGGGCCCAAGGTATAACGATTATAGTTTACCTAGACGATCGGCTCTTGATAGACCAGTCGGTAGCCCGCTTAGACCAAAGTATGGTCACCACATTCAACTACCTGGAATACCTAGGTTGGATTCTCAACCTAGAGAAATCTTCCTTAAAGCCATTAAGGAGGTTATGAGTCTGTTCATAGATACACCCAGAAAAGGGTATTCTTGTCCCAAAGATCAGCACCATAAAGGAACTAATTAAGGTGGTCGAAGCAGAATGAATCCTTCTATTCAGCTTGCATGAGGAAAAGATGGTGTCTTTATTCAAGGCCATTCCTTATGCTCAGTTTCATTCGAGACTGCTGCAAAATAGTATCTTATCGGCTTGGAACAAGAGGGTTCAAGCTCTAGATTTTCCAATGTGTCTGACTCCAAAGGTGCGCCAGCCTCAGTTTATGGTTAATAACCAAAAATCTGCAAAGGGTAAAATCCTTCTTACAGTTACCTAGGAAGTTGTAACAACATATGCCAACCTTTTGTAGGTTGGGGAGCAGTCCTGGAAGAGGCAACTGTCCAAGAGAAGTGATCCAGATTAGAAATGACCTTGCCCATTAACATTCTACAGATTTGGGCAGAGCGCTTGGTCCTGGACGTTTAATTTACGGAGCTATCCTGTCAGGATCCAATCCGACAATGCCACAGCAGTGGCCTATATCAACCACCAAGGGGGCACAAGAAGTTGTGTGGCCCAGAGAAAGGTGAATCATATCCTATCTTGGACAGAAAACAATGTACCTTGCCTATCGGCAGTTTTTCATTCTAGGGATAGAAATTTGGCAAGCAGGCTATTTTGAGTCGCTGTTCCTGGGAGAATGGTTCCTTCACCCCGATATCTTTCTGACAATAGGTCAAAGATGGGGGATCCCAGACGTAGATCTGTTTGCATCAAGGTTCAACAGGGAGATTGACATCTTTATATTAAGAACAAAGGATCTGCTAGCATGCGGAACAGGTGCCTTGGTGTTCCCATGGAATCAGTTTTACTGATTTATGCATTTCCTCCTTTTCTGCGTGCGTCCACGACTTCTTCGCAGGATCAAGCAGGAAGGGAAGTTGGTGATTCTTATGGCCTCAGCGTGGTCCAGAAGATCTTGGTATGCAGAGATCATAAGGATGGCGGTAGGGGTCCCATGGACCCTACCACCACGTCCGGACCTTCTCTTGCAAAGGTCTGGTATTCCATCTTACCTTACAAATGCTAAATTTAACGGTTTGGCTATTGAGGCCAACACTCTGAAGAAGCGTGGGCTGTCAGGTTCAGTGGTATCTAACTTGGTTAATGCAAGGAAGCCGGCCTCCATAATGATATATTATGGAGTCTGGGAAGCATATGTCTCCTGGTGTGAAACCAGGGGTTGCCCCCCGAGGAAATAGGTCATAGGTATAATCCTTGACTTCCTGCAGAGGGGGTGAGATATTAAGCTGGCCTTGAGTACTTTCTAAGGACAGGTCTCGACCTTATCGGTATTATTTCAATGACCACTTGCTTCACATTCTTTGGTTTGTAACTTTATTCAGGGGGTAACATGGCTTAATCTCCGGTTAGGTCACCCCTGAACCCTTGGGACTTGAATTTAGTTTTGTCGGCATTACAAAAAAAGCTTTTTTTTTGAGCCGATACGACATATTCCCTTGGTCCTTTTTGACAAGGAAACTATTTTTTTCTGGTAACCATATCTGCTGCATGAAGGGTATCAGAATTGGCTGCTCTTTTTTTGTAAAGAGCCATATTATTATTGTTCACAAGGATAAGGTAGTATTGTGTCCTCATCCTAACTTTTTACCTTCATTTTTTCCAGAACCCTGTTCTATGGAAGAAAAATCACCTTGTTCTCTTCATGTGGTGAGAGCAGTTAAAGTCTACATAAAGGCGACTGATCATCCAATTTCCAAATCTGTTTTGTTCGTATTGCCTGAAGGTCCTAAAAGAGGACAGGCAGTATCAAAATCTACTATTTCTAAATTGATTCGACAAGTAATCGTTCAAGCTTATGGTTTATAGAGATAGATTCCACCCTCTCAAATCAAAACGCACTCCTCTTAGTGATGCACTGCGTGGGCAGTGCATCACTAAGCCTCCATGGCTCAAATCTGCAAGGCCGCAACTTGGTCTTCAATCCATACATTTACCAGATTCTATCAGGTGGATGTAAAAAGGCATGAGGATATCGCCTTCGGGCGTAGTGTGCTGCAGGCAGCAGTATAACTGCTCTAGTCTCATGTTGCCCTAATTCTGTTGTGTCTCCCTCCCCTCAATTGGCATTGCTATGGGACATCCCACATAGTGATTACTATGGCTCTGTGTCCCATGATGTACGATTAAAGAAAATAGGATTTTTATAACAGCTTACCTGTAAAATTCTTTTCTTTTGAAGTACATCACGGGACACAGAGGTCCCGCCCCTCTTTCTAGTATACACGTGTATTGCTTTGCTACAAAATTGAGGTACTCCCGGTATGGGAGGGGTTATATAGGGAGGCAACTTCCTGTTTAGGGTGTGCCAGTGTCCAGCACCTGAAGATGGCCTATAACACACATAGTGATTACTATGGCTCTGTGTCCCGTGATGTACTTCAAAAGAAAAGGATTTCACATGTAAGCTGTTATAAAAATCCTATTATTTAATTAACTCTTCTTAGTTCACATTCACAATGACATGCCCCTTAGAAACGTAGACCTTTTTTTTTATATATATACGGTAATTTCAAAGGTTTTACTAACCAGTGTTTTTGGGCGATGTTTCCCAGACTTGATGTAGCACACTGTGGGTGTTGCATGAAAATGTTGTATATCTGCTTAGTGTATGATATGTAAGATGTTATGTATTTAAATAGCCTTTTTTTCCCTACAGATTATACTGACTTGGCCATGAGCACTGTCACCCAAACGCAAGCCATTCCATATACTGGCCCCTTTAATCTGTTATCTTACCAGCTACAACAGCTTCCAGGTGAGTTCAGTATGCAGCTATATTTCTCTGAATGTTCTTAGGGGAACAGAGCAGTCCTCTAGGCTATAAGCCCTGCACCTAGCAGGATAGATGGTATGTGCAAAAGCAGAAAGGATATTGCTTCTCCCCTCTCTATAGGAAGAGAGAGATCAGCTTTAGTTTAGTTCTTAGGAGGTAAAATATTCTAATCTCTGAATTAGAAAATGTTTCCTTCTAAAAAATGATTGAAGATACGAATAAGTATATTTCTACAATGGTGTGTGAGTTTAATACGTGGTAGAAGTAGCCATATTTATCCAAAAGTTGGTTATGTCTGTAATTTTAGCTTGTAGCTTTAGCAAGAGTCCACCAAAAATGTATTTGTGGTCTATGTTTGTGTTATCCAATGTTTCTCTTCTACTTTATCTATTCATTAACCTCATTATATAGACTCCAATTTTATTTTTGCAAATTTTTGGTTGATATACAAAAATGTTCTTGTTGATTTTGCTCTATTCAGGAGAAGTGGATAAGATGGAAGGTAATGAGAAGGACTGTTTAAGTGTCTTTAAAGCAATCACTGTGATAAAGGAACACGGCATGGTGATGCTGGAGGTAAGGACCATCTACTCAATCTTACTTAAAGAAAACCTGTGCTGAGAATAATAGGAGGCTGCCATTTCTCACCTCTCCTTTGGAAAATGCTGGTTGCATTACAGACATGAAGATCCATGGAGTTCAAGTCACTACTCCAAATAAGTTTGTAGGTCAGTAGTTCTGACTTCACTTTCTGCAGCTTCTGTTGAAAACATTTCTCTCAGGCCCAAGTTTACATTAAAACAATTACCGTAATCGCATTCTAAAAACAATATTCCATAATCTGTTTGACACTTCTTCCTGTTAGTGGGTGGCCAGTCCAGCGAATGACATGTATGCTGACACTGTTGCCAGTGTCATCCTGGAACTGCAGTCCAACCCCCGGACACATAAAGGTATTACTGTCTTCTTTTTTTTTTGTTTCTCGCACCTTGTCTTTTATTGGGCTTGCCCCCAGGCAGTATTTTTTTTATGACAAACAATGTGAATAAAGACATATTTCAAATAGAAGGTGAGGGAGTAGTTGACAAAAAAGGTTTGAGTGGGATATGGGGGGGGGGGGGTGATATTATGGAAAAGTTCAATTATTAGGATAATACAGCCTTCGTTCCTAGTCGATGCCTTGTATGGGGAAACGCGTCGGGTGGAGCACTAAGCCCTTGACGTCATCACGCAAACAGTCAGCTGGCTTGAGCCGCGGCTGTTTTTTAAATCTTTTTACCGTGTTCTTGGATGTAAGCGTTGCTACATTTTTACAATAAATTCACTTGGGATATACTACACCATGAAGTCCTTTCTTCTATCCTCTATTTATGAGACCACCCAGGACTATCTGAAAATATAGGAGGATCTTAGTCTTGAAGCCTCTTCTTTAACCACTTGCTGCCCACCCACCATCAAATGACGGTGGGTCGGTGCGGCTCTCGTTCTGGGTGGACGTCATATGACAGCGCACAGAACGGCTGCTCTCGCGCACCCCTGGGGCTAGTCATCAGCCAAGATGGAAAAGACAGCCGTCTGTGAGTCATTAAATTGCCATTACAGGGTTTAGCTCGATTTTTGAATGAAGGTTCATATGAATATTAGTGCAAAAATACTTGATACATTCAATGACTTGATGAATGTTGTTTGAAAGTAGGTCAAAATTTCCTTTGCTTGTAACATTCATTTTTAGAATGAAATGTAATTTCCCAAACAAAAAACACATTCACTGTTAGAAATTAATTTGTTGGAGAAAATTTTTCAATTCTGCACCTTTTCCTGTCACTATTTTTTTTTAAAACAAATGTTTTTGACCCCACTAACGATTAGGAAATTGAATGAACATTATGAAATTCTACTAGTGTATGGCCAGCTTTAGTGATTCAGAAAGTTTAGCTCATCCCAAGGCAAAGCTCTTCCACCCCCTTCTTACCCATTTAACAGTTATTTAAAAAAAAAAATACCTTGTGACACCGTCCACTGCCCTACTGACACCATCCACTGACCTACTGACACCATCCACTGCTCTACTAACACCATCCACTGCCCTACTGACACCGTCCATTACTCTACTGACACTATCCACTGCCCTACTGTTACCATCCACTGCTCTACTGACACTGTCCACTGCCCTACTGACACCATCCACTGACCTACTGACACCATCCACTGCTCTACTAACACCATCCACTGCCCTACTGACACCGTCCATTACTCTACTGACACTATCCACTGCCCTACTGTTACCATCCACTGCTCTACTGACACTGTCCACTGCCCTACTGACGCCATCCACTGCCCTACTGACGCAATCCACTGCCCTACTGACGCCATCCACTGCTCTACTGACACCATCCACTGCCATACTGACACCGTCCTCTGCTCTACTGACACCGTCCACTGCTCTACTGACACTGTTCACTGCCCTACTGACACCATCCTCTGCTCTACTGACGCCATCCACTACCCTACTGACGCCGTCCACTGCCCTACTGATGCCATCCACTGCTCTACTGACACAGTCCTCTGCTCTACTGACACCGTCCTCTGCTCTACTGACACCATCCACTGCTCTACTGACACCGTCCACTGCTCTACTAACACTGCCCCGAGCCCACCCTTTTTTGAAGCCTATTAGAGCCTCTAATCACATGCTTCAAGAAAAAAGAAAAAAAAACATTGGAATCCATGCATCCAGCACCCTGCATGTAGATCAGGGGGCCGGACACATGGATAGGGGGAGGCACCCCCAGCGCCCTGCATTACAGGCCGAAACTGCCTAAAGCAGTGATGGCAAACCTTGGCACCCCAGATGTTTAGAAGCTACATTTCCCATGATGCTCAACTACAGAGTGCATGAGCATCATGGAAAATTAGTTCCAAAACATTTGGGGTGCCAAGGTTCGCCATCACTGGCCTAAAGGAATATACACTATCATTGATGGACTAATGTTTTGTTTATTTTATGATTTTTTGCTTCCTGTAGCTTCATTCTCTGGTTTTGTTTTTTAGGATAGTTAGTATAGGGCTTACATTGGGGGTGAAAGAAGGTTTAGCCACTTACCCACTGGGCACTTAAACCCCCTTCCTAACCAGACCAATTTTCAGCTTTCAGATTAAGATTCAGATTAAAATGTTCAGGTTCTATTTATTTATGCAAAACCTTTATCCAAAATGGAAAATAAACCACTGTAATTGCTTATAATGTGTGAGCTTGAGTTTGGCTTTAATTTGTTACTGTGTCTATAAATCTGCTAATACATTGAACACCCCCTCCCAGACTGTCTGCGCTGCTGTGGCGCCTGTGCTCATCCCTCCAGAGTTGTATCTCACTTATACAAGAGATGTGTTATTGGCCAGATCACTAGGTGAAAGCCAAGTGGGGAAAAAGAAAACTTTTGCAGCCACCACATCTAATGATTGATCAGCTGCAATATACAGTACCTGCAGAATTTTCTTGATCTCTAACTATACAGGCGGTCACCGAGTTACAATCATCCGACTTACAAACCACTCATACTTACAAACAGAGGGAAACAACAGGAAGTGAGAGGAAATTACCCATAGGAAGGGAAATTAACTCCTGTAAGAGTTACTGTATCATAGTAAAAATGTGTCTCCACTGAAGCTTTATCGCCAATCCTTGTTTCCACAACAACCCAAAATGTTCAATATCCAATTGTCACCGGGACAGGAAGTGAGATCAAATCTTCTGAACAGGGGCACAGACAGCAAAACAAACCTTACAGGGGTGTTAACCCTTCCCTATGCTATCCAAAAAAAGTAAAAATCATTTTTTGGCTGGAGTTACACTTAAAAAAATGTACCAGTTCCAATTTACATACAAATTCAACTTAAGAACAAACCTACAGAACCTTGTTTGTAACCCGGGGACTGCCTGTACCTGTAACATGTTCTCAGTCACTAGATATACTAGCTGCATGTTCTCAGTCTCCAATTACACTTGCAGAATGTCCTCAGTCTCCAACTATATCTGCAGAATGTCCTCAGTCTCCACCAACAACTGTAACATGCCCTTAGCCTCTAGCCACCTTCAACATGTTCCTAGTATCCAACTACACCTGTAGCATGTTTGCAGCATCAGGTCATGTAGACTGTCTGTAGTCTCAGACAGTCTCTCAAGCATTATGTATACTAAATATTACCTGCAGACTTTTGCTAATGTCGGAGGCCACACTAAATCTAGTAAGCTGACCAACATTGATCTACATGCTAAGGAAGTGTAAACTTGACAAAAAGCTAATCAGTTATTACTGGAGCAATATGGAAAGATCAGAGCCTGATTTTTCAACCGATGCCCTATAATTATTACTGCCTGCTGCATTTATTTAACATTTACCTATCAGGAGCTGTTTCTTTATTCTTAATCCAAAATTGCATGTTTTTTTATAAAATATAATGTCAAGACTGATAATGAGCAAAAGCTTAAAACCAGAGCAGGACGCACATTTAAAAAAGAGCAGATTAGTACAATTCCTTCAAAATGTCACAAGATTTAATTCCTTTTACTGACACATTTCCAACTTTATAATAATAAGCTCACAATAATGTCTATTTGTTTTAAATTTGTGCTGGTACGTGTCTTGATTTCAGTTATGCATGTGGCTGCAAGATCTAAATTGACGTTATCCGATTAGTTTTTTAAACCAAGCCTTAGCCTGTAAAAGAAAAGTGTATATACAGGTACTCACCTGCCCTTCTACCATGCCACCAACATTGCTCCATGTAGGGATTATACTGGTGATGTGTAGGTCAGCTAGAGGAACTGTTGAGAACTGATTCTTAGTGGACTTCAGCAGAAGGTCCCTTGGGATCGATGTTCAGTGATTAAGGGAGCAGAAACATGGAATATATATTGTCTAGTTTTTCTGGTATGGCGTGTTTTTTTTTTTTTTTTTTTTAAAGACATTATACTGTACAATGACAGGATCACAATAGGACTCCAATCAAAACTTTTTGTCCTAGGGAGTAGGGAAGGTTTATAAAAATGTTTAGGTTTTTATTACTATAGGTATACTCGCTTGGACAATCCATCCTTATTATTTATCCTACTGACCGTTGTCACTCTAAATCAATATCTGGGTAGCAGTGACCATAACATGATTTCATTTAATGTAGGCTGTAAACAAAAAGCATATCCTAGAATGAGAAAAACGCTTTATTTTAAGAGAGCAAAGTCTCCAAGGCCAAAGTCTGCTCTCCGAGATTTAGCCTGGGAGATTAAGCATTGTATGGATGTAGCAATGATGGACTATATCTTAATATAGTATGTTTCCTCGTCATTCTCTACCTGTAGTTGTGTCTCTTTAATGCTGAGCGCCAGTGACTGTCATCATATCGGTGAGCCCAACCCAATGGATTGTTTGATTAGTAGTCTTTCTGACCAGCGATTCCATCGCCTAACCATACACCAGGACTACACATCCCAGGGTTCCTTGCTACCAGTCGAGGAGATTTCTGGGAGAGCCTATATAGAAGACCGGAGATCCACACCATGCCATCTTCTTCCAGGGCCTTGCGGAATGCACACCTCTCTGTGACGAGAAGAGAGAGGTTGCGGCCAACCACGCGGTGTTCAAGTGATTCCAGCCTGGCCTCGGAAGGCCCAACTCTGCTTGCTGTTCATCAGACATCTACACGGCACCAACTCTGCTGCTTGACATCAGGTTCATCCACGCTCCGCACCCGTGGGTCATCGGTTCCATTGACTGGCGTCTATTGCTGGGTTGCTGTCTGCAAGGCATCTAATTCGGTTTAGTCGTTGAAGAGAGGGCAATTGCCCAGCTTCTGCAATCTTTCCCTGGTCACTGTATTTGAACACTGTGTACAGACATATAACAAAAAGTACTAAGCGCCAATAAATAATGTTAATTTAAAATACAATTTAAACCAGCTGCAGTGAAAAAAACTTGCCAGACAGCAAGTGTGAGTAAGAAAACAATTGAACTGTGCTAGAAATATGGTTTGCACATTAATGAACACACAATAGACAGATAATTAAACAGTCCCATTAAGTGATGTTTACAAGTGCTCATGCTCAAAAATACATCCGTGCTCCTTGGTGCTCAGACTGGGTGCACTCACCCCTAGGTGTTGACCAACTATCACTAGCATGGTCAAACAAGCATGTGGTGAGACCCCTGTAGATGTCCATTTCTGGCAACTTCTTGAAGTGGATAAGCCTCATAGATATGAATAGGAGTAAAAAGGAAACCTCATTGAGCAATACCGTTTAAAAAGGTTTATTATTAAAAACAAAAAGTGGGTTACACTCACATGTAAAGGTGCCTGTATCCTGGCACCTGGTGTGAATAACAGGTGATTTGTTAGGGGAAATCAGCCCACACTGGATGGTTGACCGCTTACCAAGGTTCAGCTCGATTTCCTGGAGTTTGAGTCTCAGTGAGTCTCAGTGACGCGATCAAGGCTCGACACGTTTCAGGCAATCAGTGGGCTATCATCAGGAAGCTTCCTGATGATAGCCCACTGATTGGCTAAAACATCTTGTGAAAGATGTCTGAACCCAGAGTGTCAGGTGGATTGGAATGTTCACGGGGTCATGGCGATGCAGATGAGCAGATAAATCCAAGCAGTCCTCAAGGGGACCGTGCTACATTTAGGGGCTCATCCGGGATATATTCTGCAGCCGGCCATAGTCAACCTAGACAAGAACCATGATCCGCGTGAGAGGCAGCTTCTGTAACTGTGGATGCTTGGGCAGAGCCCAGGGAGCTCAAGTGGAAAGAAGCACTGTCCTAGAGATCTCAGGAAGTGAATGCACTGAGAAGGAGGTTCGACAGTGGGTGAGAGCCTTAGCATCAGGATAAAGGGCCTACATTGTGGCTATGGAAGCTGAACACGACCTGGACCAAGTCCGGGTACTGCCTGGAATGGCAGGAAGAAATACCTGTGTGCTTTCAGGACGAAGAGGTATGCCTAGCTAAGGGGGGGCCTGCCAGGGTGATCCCACTGAAAGTGGGGGGAGAGCCTGTTGAGAGGCAGCCACTATTGAGGGACCATGAGAGGGGCTCATGATCGGTTGGGACAGACTCTCATGGGGCCAGTGCCCCTCCCATTTCTTTCTACATTGATATAAGCCGGCTAGTTGATAGCTTAGTAAAGAACAGATCTGGAAATGCAAACCAGAGCTACCGGAGACTCAGATTTTTCTCAGGGAAGTTAACGACCCCTATCAGAGAAGATGAGTTTGAGACCTGGATGAGTCAGGCCATTCAAGCCATGGAGGAATGGAGTGTTCCAGAGGCCGTGAAATGACAGCGGCTCAGTGACAGCCTTCCTGGCCCTGCAGCTGATGTAATCCGCAATTTGAGAATGGGAAAGAGAACCTGTATTTCCATAGACTACATAGATGCTTTGTACTCTGTATTCGGAAGAGTCAAAACAACTGCAGACCTGATGTACAAATTTAATCACACTCATCAACAAAAGGGAACATCTCCTGAGTAGACAGAATGTTACACCGGATTATCCTTAAAAGGGGTATCCTAAGGACGTTGATCAAGCTCGTTTGGACCGGGTTTTGCAAGGGGCCCTGCCAAACCCCCCCCATTGTCTTGAAGTTATTACTGAAAAGAACCAAGGTGGTACCTATGTATCCTGAATTGATAAGAGAAGTATGAGAAGAGGAAGCGCTATTGGAAGAAAAGAGTCATAGGGCGAAAGTAATTGCCTGAAATGTCCATGTAGACGCCGGTTTTTCCAATGAGGACAGCGGAACTGAATCAGAACAGGCTAGGCTGGCCATCCCTGATACTAATAAGCCAGTGAGCGAACATGGACCCACTGAACTGATGGCTCAGGTAGCTCAAGCTCAAACTCAGATGTACCATGCTTTGATGTGAGTAATGGAGACCCAAGCCAAGGTCCAGGAACAAGGATCCCACCAAGGAGGGCCAAAGTTTTCCAGAGCGCGAGAAAAGAAATGTTATGGATGTGGAGAAGTTGGACACTTCCGGTCTGAGTGCCCCAAAGCTGGAATCAGCCCACAATTGCTCATGGAAATTTTGAAAGCCTTACAGAAGTTGTTCTTCCAAAAGCCAGCGGGAAACTTCAGGGGACCTCAGTGAAGGAGCTAGTTGAGAGTCCCTTGGGAAAACTGCGTTCCAAAGTTAAGAAAGCATCCAAGAAGACAAGGGAACAAAAGTCCTTTGCCACCCCTTCCCCTCCCTTGCCTGCTAAAAAGAAAACAAGGCCCCCAGGGAAGGGAAAACATTCACGAGAAATCAATGCACACCCTTCTGAGCTGTTGTTGTTGTTAAACAGACTCCCCTGCCTCCAAAGAGGCTGATTAGGGCCCAAACTATAGAATCACCAGCTGGAAGTCTGCTGAAGGACCTGGTAGAGCCTTCTAATATAGTCTCAATACAAGTAGAGGGCATCTATACTCAAGCCTTGCTGGATACCGGAGCTCAGGTGACGTTGTTGTATCGGGATTTCTATCACAAGTACTCGAGGCACATTCTCTTGTGTAAACTTGAAGAGTTAGAGATCTGGGGTATAGGAACGCAAAAGTGCCCATATGACAGTTATATACTGTGACAGGAGTCACTTTGGGCGGGGGGGGCCCGTGGAACCCAGAATCCCTTGGGGAGGTTGGGAAACCCTTGTTTCAGCTCCCCATGCACCTCCTATGTCTAAGTCACCCTGTGCCCCTAAGAGGGGCACAGGGTGACCGAGAACTCCAGTCTGATCTGTACTAATCGGACTCATTGTACAACCAAACTGGAATGTTGTGTGTGTGTGTGTGTGTGTGTGTGTGTGTGTGTGTGTGTGTGTATGTGTGTGTATATATATATATATATATATATATATATATATATATATATATATATATATATATATATATATATATATATATATATATATATAGTATATTTTGTATATTGTCCCATACTATGGTGTGCTCTGAGTTGGGTCATTTGGGGTGTGGCTGTAGTCCATTGTTCTAATGTGTCTGTCTGCCTTGGGTATTATGGGATGCGTATGTAGATTAGCTGTGAGAGGGGAGGGAGGAAATTCCTCCAACAGCTCTCTCTGCTGATTGGGCAGTCTACCCTGCCCTGAATGCAAAGGGGAGGGATTGTCCTGAGTGTTACCTCTGTGTACCTGTGTTTCAATAAACAGTTTCATGTTTAGCAACCAAAATGAGTACTGTCTATTTTGTGGTTGCAAGCGGTTGGAATATCTGATATCTATATTCAGACTGGGAGGAAGCGGTATATGACGAAAGCACTCAAGCGGAGTGTGGTACGTTTCGTTACATTGGTGGCAAGCAGTGGGACATTTCCTGTAGTCTGGGACATCCAAACCACCTGGATCCAAGGTCCGGATAGCAGGAGAGGAGAGGTACAGATACCAGCCACCATGGAAGAGGAATTCGGAAAGGAGGTTGCGAGAGATGTAGATACAGCACAGAGGACCAGTGTCAGAGCAGGTCCTGCTAGGATGGTATGATTCTATCCACTGGGAACTCTGGAAGGAAGTGCTAGCCCTTGAGCAGCGACATCAGGGAAAAATTTTCTCCTCCTTCCAGGAAAGGTACTGGTCGCAGTACGAAGTGCGAATGGTGTTTTTGGGGAGACAACCGCACAAGGAATGGAAAGCTGAGTTAACCATGCTGGTCCAGGTGGAGAAATGCGGTTCGATGAGAGCTACAGAGCCCTCCACTGGTATGAAGTCCAAGTGTGCCTGCGGACACACCCCAACAGAAGGCTTTGGATACGGCGGGCCTTTATTAGAGAGGCTGTCCGAGGACCCTGACTTTGGGAGCGATTTGGAGTGGTGTTTGGAAGAAATCTCAGAATACAGAGAATGGTTGCTGAATGTCTCAGAAGTTCCCTGGGCACTGAAAGATTTGGAGTTTCTAGCCAATCAGAAATGGGAGCTGGAGATCGCCTACAGACGGCTGCTAGATTCTGCTCAGCAGCAGGTCTGGGCTCCCTTTGCCTGGGACTATCAGGAAATACCAGTTGACAACTCTGAAATCCTGGCTGAAAAATCAGCAACATGGCAGAGTAACAGTGTGCTTTATCCATCTCCACCCGTCGCTATGGATGGGGAGGTCTTATGGCGGATGCAGCAAGTGCTGACTGACCTTGATGATCCTTTTTCATTATGGGATGATCTTCGATGGAGGAATGCGTCTGTTCAGCAGCTGGATGAGGGTATGGGAGATGGAGCAGTCTGCTCATCTCTCCAGCCACAGTCCACAGAATGTATAGATTTATTTGACCATTCATTGGAGGGTGTTATGGATTATGAGTCACCTGATAGTTTTGGCACTGGGCCCAAGTGCAGCCAACCCGTGCCGTGGATTTTCAGCAATTCCAGAGACTTGTGATTTAATGGAATTTTTTGCTGAGGAATAACAACCAAGTGAGCCTCCAGCAAAAGAGCTCCAGGGAGAGAATGCAATTGGCGCTTCACAACTGCAGCTTGACCTGTTGTTGGTAGATGGGACTACGGTCTCCACCTGTATACTCCAGGGATTCTGGGCAGTCGGCCCAGATCCCCAACAGCATGATGAAGTGAGCCCAGCCATCCTGTCTTCTCCCCAGTGGCTGAAAGGACTCCAGGGACAAGGGCTAGCCTGCCCTTCTCCCCAGTGGCGGGTATGTTCTCTGAGAGAGGCAGAGGTTGGCTGGGTGAGTAATGCTATGTTTGGGACAATTTATTTGGGGTACTCTGTGGATATCGGCATTGGGGGACTGGAACTACTGACTAACTTCGGAGTCAACCGCCTGGGGTCTCCTCCTGTGTTAGTCTGCTCCTGAAAGGGGAGAGATGTGACGGAAGTCACTTTGGGCGGGGGGGCCGTGGAACCCAGAATCCCTTGGGGAGGTTGGGAAACCCTTGATTCAGCTCCCCAAGCACCTCCTATGTCTAAGTCACCCTGTGTCCCTAAGAGGGGCACAGGGTAACCGAGAACCCCAGTCTGATCTGTACTAATCAGACTCACTGTACAACCACACTGGAATGTTGTGTGTGTATGTATGTGTATATATATATATATATATATATATATATATATATACTGTATACAGTGCCTTGCAAAAGTATTCACACCCTTGGCATTTTTCGTGTTTTGTTGCCTCACAAGCTGGAATTAACATTGATTGTTTGAGGGTTTGCATCATTTAATTTACAGAACATGCCCACAACTTTGAAGATTTTTTTTTATTTATTGTGAAGCAAACAACAAATAGGACAAAATAACAGAAAAAGTCAATGTGCATACCTATTCACCCCCCTAAAGTCAATACTTTGTAGAGCCACCTTTTGTAGCTATCACAGCTCCAAGTCGCTTTGGATAAGTCTCTATGAGCTTGCCACATCTTACCACTGGGATTTTTGCCCATTCCTCCAGCTCCTTCAAGTTGGATGGTTTGCTCTTGAACAGCAATCTTTAGGTCTGACCACAGATTTTCTATTGGATTGAGGTCTGGGCTTTGACTAGGCCATTCCAACACATTTACATGTTTCCCCTTAAACCACTCAAGTGTTGCTTTAGCAGTGTGTTTGGGGTCATTGTCTGCTGGAAGGTGAAACTCCGTCCTGATCTCTGTCCTAGCCTCAAATCACACACAGAGTGGTACAGGTTTTGCTCAAGAATATCCCTGTATTTAGCACCAACCATCTTTCCCTCAACTCTGACCAGTTTCGCAGTACCGACTGCTAAAAAGCATCCCCACATCATGATGCTGCCACCACCATGTTTCACTGTGGTGTTCTTTGGGTGATGTGATGTGTTGAGTTTGCGCCAGACATAGCGTTTTCTTTGATGGCCAAAAAGTTCAATTTTAGTCTCATCAGACCAGAGCACCTTCCTCCATACATGATTTTGGGAGTCTCCCACATGCCTTTTCACAAACTGAAAACATGCCATTTTGTTTTTTCTGAAAATAATGGCTTTCTTCTGGACACTCTGCCATAAAGCCCAACTCTATGGAGTGTACGGCTTATTGACATCCTATCTACAGATACTCCAGTCTCTGCTGTAGAACTCTGCAGCTCCTCCAGGGTTACCTTAGATCCCTGTGCTGCCTCTATGATTAATGCCCTCCTTGCCCGGTCAGTGAGTTTTGGTGTGCAGCCGTCTCTAGGCAGGTTTGTTGTTGTGCCATGTTCTTTCCATTTGGTTATGATAGATTTGATGGTGCTCCTAGGGATCATCAAAGATTTGGATATTTTTTTATAACCTAACCCTGACTTGTACTTCTCAACAACATTGTCCCTTACTTGTTTGGAGAGTTCCTTGGTCTTCATGGCAGTGTTTGGTTAGTGGTACCTCTTGCTTAGGTGTTGCAGCCTCTGGTGCCTTTCAAAAAGGTGTGTATATGTAATGACAGATCATCTGACACTTAGATGACAGAGGTGGACATCATTTATGTAAACAGGTGAGCCCGCCCCCCTCTGACAACACGGGGAAAGCCATAGGGAAGTCCTTATGTGCGAGAGGGGGCGGGGTCACCGGATGGCCCCGCCCTCCGTTATATAAGAGCTGTCACCTGAACAGAAGCATCACACGGTGGGAGACTCCCATTGAGGCGGAGGACGAATCGGAGAAGAAGATGCCGGACGAGAAGACCGGAGGAAGAAGCGGAGGAGGATAGAGGAAGAAGCGGGGGAAGAACAAGATGGAGGAAGAAGAAGAACACCGAAGGAAGACCAGAAGACGTTGGAAGAAGAAGCGGGGAAAGAAGAAGACATTAATAAAGGAATTGTTAAAAGCCGTCTATTGTCTTTTTTTAACATCTTTGACCCTTTTTTTGTGAAATGGTAGGGGTACATTTGTACCCCATTACCAATTCACACAGGGGGGACGGGATCTGGGGGTCCCTTTGTTAAAGGGGGCTTCCAGATTCCGATAAGCCCCCTGCCCGCAGACCCCCACAACCACCGGGCAAGGGTTATGTGGATGAGGCCCTTCTCCCCATCAACATGGTGACAAGGTGCTTTGGGGGGCTACCCCAAAGCACCTTCCCAATGTTGAGGGCATGTGGCCTGGTACGGTTTAAGGGGGGCGCTCTCTCATCCCCCCTCTTTTCCTGCAGCCTGCCAGGTTGCGTGCGATAAGGGTCTGGTATGGATTTTTGGGGGGACCCCACGCCATTTTTTTTTTTAATTTTGGCGCAGGGTTCCCCTTAATGTCCATACCAGACCTGAAGGGCCTGGTATGGAATTTGGGGGGACCCCCACGCATTTTTTTTTTAAATTTTGGTTCGGGGTTCCCCTGTGGGGGAATCTCATGCCGTTTTTATCAATGAACTTTTATGTGTATTGCCGGGACCGACAATTCATCATAGCCGCGAGTAGTTTTAAATTACTTTTTTTCCTTTAGAAATGTCAGGAATATTACACTTTTATTGTTTCACTTTAGCACTTTAAGCATTATTAAAATCACTGCGCCTGAAAAAACGGCCATGTTCGCATGTTCTGGTGCAAACCGAACGGGGGGGTGTTCGGCCCATCCCTAGTGAGGAACGTCACCAGCCACCCAATCAGCCTGAAGCCTCATATGGTGATTGGGAAAGTAAGTGCTGCCACCCCAGTGACAGGGGACGACTTAACCCGGAAGGAAAGTGGAAGAGAGACCACTATCCAGTGCCCAAATCTGTCTACCAGATAGGAAGAAAGAATCAAAGCTCAATTAGCTGGATGGGACAAAATGTTCTCCAAGAATGACTTCGATGTGGCTTGTGCCAGGAGTGCCCAACACCGAATTCGGCTAAGTGAAGATAAGCCTTTCCAGGAGAGGGCCAGACGAATCCCCCTGTGTGACCTGGAGGACCTTCAAGAGCAGTTGGCTAAACTGAAGAAGTCGGGGGTCATTAGGGAATCCAGGAGCCCTTATGCCTTTCCTATTGTGGTCGTGAGAAAGAAAAACGGGTCCCTCCGGATGTATATTGACTACCAAACTTTAAATCGGAGGACTATTCCAGATCAATACACAACCCCTCGCATAGAAGAGGCCCTGCAAAGCTTATCAGGAGCCAAATGGTTCAGTGTCCTGGATCTGAAGAGTGGATATTATCGGATACCAATACATCCAGAGGATTCTTTGAATTCGACTGAATGCCACAGGGGCTAACAGGGGCTCCTGCCACCTTTCAGAGACTGATGGAGACCACCATGGGAGACATGAACTTGATAGAGGTGCTGGTGTATCTGGATGATATCATCGTCTTTGGCAAAACGTTGGAGGAGCACGAAGCTCGACTGGAGAAAGTTTTTCAACAATTACATGCCAAAGGGCTGAAGTTGTCTTTAGAAAAGTGTCAATTCTATCAGACTTCAATCACCTATCTTGGACATGTGGTCTCAGCCAAGGGAGTAGCTACTGACCCTCAGGAGTTGGAGACTGTTACCTCCTGGCCCTGCCCCAGCACCGTCGCTGAGTTGAGGTCTTTTTTGGGTTTCTGCTCCTACTATAGAAGATTTGTGAGGAATTTTTCACAGATTGCCAAACCTCTGAATGAGTTATTGCAGAAGCAGATGGGTGATGACCTGCAGAAGGCTCACATTGGAGGCCAAAGGAAGCCATGTGAGTGTATTCAAGATCAATGGACAGTGAAAGCGCCTTTGAACATTTGAAAGAGAGCCTTATTGAAGTGCCTGTGTTGGCCTATGCCGATCCCTCTAAACCTTACAAATTACATGTGGATGCTAGCCGAGATGGTCTGGGGGGGGTGTTATATCAATAATCGGAAGGAGAACTCTGCCCGGTGGCCTATGTAAGTCAAAGTTTCACTCACTCTAAGAAGAATTATCCGGTACACAAATTGGAGTTTCTGGCCCTCAAGTGGGTGGTGGTGGACAAGCTACGAAATTATCTGTATGGGGCCACGTTCGTGGTGAAGACGGATAATAACCCGTTGACTTACTTGCTGTCCACTGCCAAACTGGATGCCACTGGACATCAGTGGTTGGCCGCACTGTCTGAGTTCCGGTTCAGTTTGAAATATCGGCCAGGAGTGGGAAATCGAGATGCTGATGCTCTTTCCCGAAGACCCTACACCACAGATACTGGTCAGAAGAGCTGGGTCCGTTTGCACTTGGAGGGAGTACTGGCTGTATGTCAAGAAGTAGAGCACAGGCATAAAAGGGCGACAGGGGCCGAATCTGTGGGGGTCACCCCTGCTGGAGAGCCGAGATATTACTGTGACTTGACCCAAGTGCGTAGTCAAGAATTGCCTCAATTAACCGGAGAGGACATGCAGGAGGACCAAGGTGAAGACCCATTGGGTAACCTTATAAAGAAATCCTTGTCAGCTCGGGATCCTCAAATGCTGTTAAGTAGTTCCATTGAGGGAGCTAAAGTAGTCTAATAAAGAATGGAAACGAATGCGCTTAGAAGAAGTTGTACACCAAAAAGGCCCATCTAAGGAACTAGAAGGTGTTCGCAGTGGCGTATCCAAGGCAGATATGGCAAGTGCCATGGGCGCCATATGAAGGGGGTGCTCCTGAGTGGTTGGGCAGCAAGGCACTTACCATAGGGTGACCAAGTGTACAGTCCTGAACTGAGGACACTGTCTGTCCCTGAATAAAATTTGTCCTTGGCAGGGGTGGCTCCAGCCGCATGTCCTGCACAAAATGTAAAGCTCAATAAACTTGTCAGCACCGTATTAACACATCCTGTAAATGGAAAAGCCGGAACTGTTCTTTCAGTGACAAAGTACACTGGGAACTGATTTGGATGTTGCACACAGCCGCACCAATCCACATCCAATCCAAATGGAACTTGTTACCTGGCAAGTGGAGGAACGAGTGCCAGAACCGTTGGGTAATTTCAGGGGCTTCTGAATAGTCTTTCTCCTAGACAGGTGAGTCAGAGAAGATGGTGACCCTAGGCTGATAATATGTGTATAGTGCACCAGTAACATAGACACACTACCAGGGTCAGCCATGTGTGTTTCCAGTGGGTAGTGCATCCACCTCTATCACTCAGGAATAAGCACTGTGGGTCTTCTTTTCTCTTTTCTATGCTTATTGAAGTGGTGGACTCCCACCAGACGTTTTTTATTGGGATTGTTAATCAGAGCATTTATTTTAGAGCTGCCTATTTTATTCTCATTAGTATTAAACTAGTATCCCTAGGGATAAAAAGAGAGGAGAGCTTCCGGTGGAGAGGTCACAGCCGGTCTGAGTGCGCGGTAACAATGTCCATGCTGTGGCAGGAGGAGTGTTGGGGGGGTGGGGATTGGAGGTGTCAGAGGCAGGCTGGTGGGCATGGATGGCTCTACTTAAAGGGCAACTCCAGGAAAATGTAAACAAACATATTCAGTGCTATGTTTAATCCAACTGGTGCTGTTTTTTTTTTTTGTTAAAGTTATCTGAAAGATGGGTTTCAAATGTTTTGTCAGGGGCGCAGTTTCAGTGCTTGCCATAGGCGCCATTTTCACTAGATACGCCTCTGGGTGTTCGTCAACTGTTCCTTGCTGAGAAACACTGATTGACAGTGTTGACCGCTCTCCATGATGATCATGGCCACCTAGACCCAGATAGGACCTTTAAGTTAGTCAGGGGCCAATTTTATTGGCCGTCCATGAGGGCTGAAGTGGAAAGCTACTGTTGCTCTTGCATCAGATGTATTCAGAGAAATACTTTACCAGGCAGGGCAGCCCCAATGGGCCATCTACAGAGTCAGGGACCAATGGAGCTGGTGTGCATTGATTTCTTGTGCTTGGAACCTGACCTGAGTGGGCGGAGTAATGTCCTGGGTGTGACTGACCACTTTACTCATTATGCTCAGGCTTTCCCGATCAACAAGCCAGTACTGTAGCGAAGACCCTAGTGGAGAAGTTTTTCATCCATTATGGACTGCCTCAGCGTCTACACTCAGATCAAGGTTGGGATATTGAGAGTAAGCTAATCCGAAGATTGTGTGAACTCTTGAGCATCAAAAAGTCCAGGACCACTCCTTACCACCCTCAAGGAAACCCACATCCTGAGCGTTTCAACCGCACTTTGTTGAACATGTTAGGAACCCTTTCTTTGGAGAAGAAACAACATTGGGGAGGCCACATTGCTGCAGTGGTTCATGCTTACAATAGCACAGTGAATTACTCTACTGGATACTCTCCTTACTGGTTGATGTTTGGCAGGGAAGCTCGCTTGCTGGTGGATTTGGCTTTTGGAACGTCATTAGATCACACATCCCAAGTCTCTTACCGAGGGTATGTCGACAGACTTCAAAAGAATTTAAAGATTGCATATGAAAAAGCTAGGGAAGCCTCTACTGCCAGAGAGCAAAGAAACAATCAAACCTTTGACCTCAAAGGGTTTAAGACCTGCAGACTGGAGATCAGGTGTTGTTGCGCAACCTGGGGGTGCCAGGGAAGCATAAGTTGGCTGATTGGTGGCGCTCCCAGCCCTATATTGTCTTCAAACGATTACCTGGGCTTACCATGTATCAGATCCGGCCTGAAGGCCAGACTGGCCCCCTTAAAACTTGGCATTGGAATCACTTGTAGCCTATATCTGAGGCTGTTAGAGTGCCTCCATCCTCTCACCCCGAGGCCTATCAGACTCCTACACTGAGGCCTAGGGTTGATCGGGACCCTGAATCCATGCCTCCAGATGAGGAGAGTGATGAAGAAGAACTAACCCTGGATTGGCTATGGATTTCCCCCTTTGAAGACAATTCTACCCCTCCTCAGACCTCAGGGGGAAACAGTAAGGAACCGTATTCTGAGAGGAAGACCCAGGTTTCTCTAACAGAAGTTGAGGGGTTGGAGTTCCACCCTGCAAGAGGAAACAAGGAAGTTAAGATGGAACTCAGGGAGACATCTAATGTGGCGGAAACCCCTGTTTCCTTTAATAAAGCAAGAGTTTTCTTAGCATCCAAGAGGAACCAGAACCTTAGCCAGAACCTGAGCCAGAACCCGAACCAGTACCTGAAACAGAACCTGAGCCAGAGCTTGAACCAGAATCCAGGTGTAGTTTCTGGGGAATAGATCGTGGGCCGGAGCCACTGGAAAGCATCTATTCTAGGTTGACCCAGAAAATCTGCCCTCCCAAGAGACTGACCTATGACACCTTTGGGGGAAAATTATGATGAACTTATCACCACTACTCAACGTTCTAGTCAAGCACTTGCCTCCTTTATCGAACCTTTGATAGAGGATGACCTTGATCCACCTCCTGACACTACTGGGTGGGCCAATAATATATTACTGGCCTGTCACCAAATTGATATGACTTTGCCTAACGATGTATATAATTTGCTTCTAGAGAATCCCTCTTTGGATCAGTTGCTGACTCTTACAGCTTCTGGTGCAGAGCATAACTAATTGTTTATTTTCTTATGATACAGTAACGTGATCTTACAGGTTGTGTTCTGTCTCCAGGGACCAAAGACTTTCAAGTGGGGGGAGGATGTAGCGATGATGGACTATATCGTAATACAGTATGTTTCCTCGTCATTCTCTACCTGTAGTTGTGTCTCTTTAATGCTGGGCGCCAATGACTGTCATCATATTGGTGACCCCAACCCAATGGATTGTGGGATTAGTAGTCTTTCTGACCAGCAATTCCATCGCCTAATCATACACCGGGATTACACATCCCAGGGATCCTTGCTACCAGTCAAGGAAACTTCTGGGAGAGCCTATAAAGGAGACCGGAGATCCGCCCCACACTCTCTTCTGGCCTTGCGAAATGCACACCTCTCCGTGACAGGGAAAGAGAGGTTGCGGCCTACCACGTGGTGTTCAAGTGTTTCCAGCCCGGCCTCGGAAGGCCCAGCTCTGCTAGCTGTTCGTCAGACATCTACTCGGCACCAACTCAGGAGCTCAACATCACGTTCATCCACGCTCCGCACCGATAGGTCATCACTGGCGATTCCATTGACGGACATCTATTTCCGGGGTCGCTGTCTGCAAGTCATCTAATTCGGTTGAGTCATTGATGAGAGGGCAATTGCCCAGCTTCTGCAGTCTTTCCCTGGTCACTGTATTTGAGCACTGTGTAAAGACACCTTTACCTTGGAAACACTTTACTGCAATTCTATTTTAACACAGTACATAGACACCTTTACCTACAACCATTTCATGTCGTACCATTAGCCTGTTTAAGCCAGTCAGACTGTTAATGCATCACTGTGCCTTACTGGATATAATCTAATGAGCTGCCAGTGAAGGCTATCAGGCCTGCACCTCAGACATTGCTGTGGCTACTATTTAAAGGGCCCTACGCTATTCTTATTCTGTCTGATCTTTCATTAGGATTCAAAGGTTGAATAGGCCGGCCCGGGGTTCCCCTTTAGAGTGTAACCAACTGCATTAAACATTTAACCCTTTATTGTCCTACAGGTCATGCTTCAGGTGGTATCTCATTGTACATAAGTGTGTATTGTATCCTCCCACTGTTAAACTGTTCTTAAGCTGTCTTTGGGGGAATTCCTCTGACGAGTTTGGGCTGTTATCCAGAACTCAGTTGATCTATTGCCCTTCCCTTTTGTAAAGCTGAGATAATACAAGTACATTGACTTGTGTGACGTGTCATTTAAAGGTGCTTGTGAAAGATGTCTGAACATCAGGTGGGTTGGAAGGTTCACAGAGTCCTGACGATGCAGATGAGCAGGTAAATCCAAGCAGTCCTCCAGGGGGCCGTGCTACATAGAAACGGCTGGATGGCTTGTCCCTGAGGGCAGGGAGCAATGGCCTCCCTTTTGCACCACTTGTGCACATCATGTAGCATGCACAGCGGCAAGCTCTGTGATTTCTATGTGTTGCAGTCAACACTCTGTTTCCTCTCATACTGATCAGCTGAGTTAGGAAACTGTATTTCCACAGTTATCAGCAGAGGCTTTTTTTTTGTGTAACCAGAGCAGAGAAGAGAACAAAGGTTTTATGGACCCAGGGTGTCCAGTAAACTTGGAATCATGGGCCCGCCATAGAAGTTAGTTGTGTAACTCCATTGGATACAAATGCCTGAAGGAAGGACTGGGTTTCGGATAGAAGCCAGGGCCAGAACTCAATTTGGAGGAATGATAAACTTTGCCTCAATAGAAGTTTCAGAATCTTGCATGTCAAATGAACAGGAAAGAGCATCTGCACAAGAATTGGCTGTCCTGGATTTGAAGGTATTGACACAGTCAAACTGGGAAAAGAATGAGGACCAACAGGCCTGCCTGGAGTTAAAGAGTATGTAAACCCAACATTTCATATTCATGAAAAGTGCCTGCTGTACCATGTATTTGTATGAAAAAAGTATTCAGTTCTCTTTGTACCGCTTCTTTTGTGTGAAATCCCTGGTGTTCCTGTCAGTCCCTCTGCTTTCCTATTAAAAACTGACCAAACTAAGCAGGAGATCTAATCTACTACACTCAGGTTGGCACTTGCTGTCTCTCTCCCCCTTCCAGCATCTTTGGAGCCGTGAAGGAACGGTGTATACACCGCTCCTGAAGCGCCCACGCCCAATGAAATGAATGGGCAGAGATGCCGAACACCCGGCAAAGCGCCGCTGTAGTTGTGCTTTGCGGGTCGTTTTAACCATTTTTCGACCGCTAACGGGGGTTAAAAGCGCCCCACTAGTGGCTGAAAACCTCCGCAGAAATTCCGGTAAAGTGACGCTAAAAATATCGGTGCTTTACCGCCGACGCCCCAGTGTGAAAGCAGACCAATAGTGGTGAGTACGCTGATTGTCCACCATCTACGCAAAGGAGCATTTTAATTGTTTTTTTAAATAAAAAAATCATCTTATGGCATCAATAAATTGATAAATGGTTCTCCTTATTGATTCTTGCCTGTTTATCTGTCCGCACAAGACTGGTTCGAATAGCGCTTTTCCTTATGGTTGCCATTGACTGTATGCACTTTTATCACTTATTGGGCACAAGTAGGACATAAAGAATCAAGCCTCATACACACGATCGGATTGTTGGCCAACAAAACCACAGACTTTTGTCCAAAGGGCGTTGGCCCAAACTTGTCTTGCATACAAACAGCAAGGAATTGTCGGTCAACAAACACGAACATAGTGATGTACTACGTGGTTTTTCAGCTCTTTAGCACCACCCTTTGGACTCCTTCTGCTAATTTCGTGTTAGTAGAAGTTTGGTGAGTGTTGATTCGCGCTTTTCATTTCACGCTTTCCAGATTGCGCTTTTCATTTTACGCTTTTCATTTATCACTTTTCAGTTTGCGCTTTTCATTTCATGCTTTTCAGTTTGTTTCTGAACGGCCGTTTGTCAACCAGACATGTTGCGGAATCAGGGGAGATAACATGTTATTTATTATTGGCCTTGGAGTTATTGCTTTGGCATTATATTTTTGGTTGAACAATGGTTTGATTTGGTATATTTTCTATATTTTTGGATGCATAGAATGCACTTTTTGGTTAAGTTCTATTGGCAGATAGCATGTCTAATTTTATTTGTTTTGTTTTTGGCTATGTGTTTTACTTCAAATGACAGTTTGGGAGTTGGCAGTTACATTTAAAAAGATGTAAAATTGACAAGGGACACCAACATACAGTAGTTGTATCTTTGATGTTAAAAACTATGGGATAATGGTGTTGTGGTAACTTGCCCAAATAATAAAAAAAAAAAGCACAATAATATTTTCCTTGAGATCACTAGAAAAAAAAAGCCTTTGAAAATCCGTTTGCAATAACTCCATCAGTATCACCAGCAAAGCAGCTTCATTATTATCCCATTAAAGAAAAAGAGAATGTGCGCTGCATTTGGAGATTTGATCATTTGCCACGTCACGAATATTAATTCTTCATTACGAATGCTAGTTTACAAGACCGACTGCTTCTGGTTCGTCCTTGCTTCCGAGCATGCGCGTTTGTACTTTGGACTTTTGTCCGACGGACTTGTGTACACACGCTTGCAAAATCCGACAACAGACATTTGTCCGCGGAAAATTTTAAAACCTGCCATCCAACATTTGTCTGCGGAAAATCAGAGAACAATTGTCCGATAGAGCATACACACGGTCTGAATTTCAACCAACAGCCTGTCATCACACATTTCCCGTCTGAAAATCAGATCGTGTGTACGCGGCTTTACTCCCATTGTTACAAATGTCCCAGTTTTCTGGCGCCAGACTTTTTTTTTGCTGTTTTCACTGGTGAACCCTGTATTCTCTGCATAACGCACTCCTAAACCCTGCACTCTTGTAATACTTATTTTATTTTAGTTCTGAGTAAAAATAAAAAAATAAAAGGTCGGGCTTATTTTTTTTTATTTTGGGGGGGGTGGTGATCTTTGACTTCATTAGAGTTGTTCGAGTAGCTCTCCATCTCTCAAAGAGGTTGCCTACCCCTGATCCAGGCAATCAGTTACCGCATGAAGATGGCCCACCATCTGAATTTTTTTGGGAGTTTCTACTGTCCTGACCCTCCAGGGCCTCCAAAAAAGTGATAGTCAGGAAGTTAGGATGTTAGATAACTAATACACGTTATAGGACCCTTGAAAACCTGGTGCTCCTTGGATTTTGGGACCTGTAGCTAGGTCCCAAAAAAGTCTCACATATTTGGTATCTCTATATTTGGGAGGAGTAGAAGAATGTGTTTTGGGGTGTATTTCTAAGTTTGTTAATGCTGTATGTGAGAAATATCTTATTCATTTACAACTTTTAAAAAATAAATGTTCGTTTTCTTTCTGCATTTTCCAAAAACCTGGGGCTAAAAAGATTCACTCCTAAAAAATAATTTGGGTGTCTGCTTTTCAAAATGTTTTCATTTTGTAGGTGTTTCTACTGTCCTGATACTCCAGGGCCTCCAAACACGTGATAGGTAGTCATGAAATAAGATGCCTAACTTATGCCCCTTCAAAGCCTCAAGGTGACTAGGGATGGACCGCACACCCCCTGGTTCAGTTCACACCAGAACATACCGAACAGGCATAAAATTTGACAGAACACACGAACACTGTTAAAGTCTATGGGACATGAACAAATGAATGAATAATCAAAAGAGCTAATTTTAAAGGCTTATATGCATGGTATTGTCATAAAAAGTGTTTGGAGACCTGGGTCCTGCCCCAGGGGACATGTATCAATGCAAAAAAAAGTTTTTTCGGGAGCAGTGATTTTAATAATGCTTAAAGTGAAACAATAAAAGTGAAATATTACTTTAAATTTCATACCTGGGGGTTGTCTATAGTATGCCTGTAAAGTGGCGCATTTTTCCCATGTTTAGAACAGTCCATGCACAAAATGACATTTCTAAAGGAAAAAAAATCATTTAAAAGTACTCGCGGCTATAATGAATTGTCGGTCCTGGCAATACATATAAAAGTCATTGAAAAACAGCATGGGATCCCCCCCCCCCCCCCAGTCCATTACCAGGCCCTTTGGGTCTGGTAGGAATATTAAGGGGAACCCCAAACCAAAATTTAAAAAAAAATGCGTGGGGGTCCCCCCAAATTCCATACCAGGCCCTTCAGGTCTGGTATGGATATTAAGGGGAACCCTGCGCCAAATTTTTTTTAACCACTTCCCTACCCGCCCATAGTCATATGACGTCCACAGATGGGATCTCCCATCCTGGGTGGACGTCATATGACGTCCTGGGATTCCCGGCCGTCTAGGGGGCGCGCGTGCCCGCCGCGTTCCTCGGGACCCGGTGCGTGTGCCCGGCGGCCGCGATGTCCGCCGGGCACCCGCGATTGCCCGTTAACCGGGCCGGCATGTGGATCTGTGTGTGTAAACACACAGATCCACAGCCTGTCAGCTCTGAGGAGAGCGATCTGTGTTCCCAGAACGGAGGAACACAGATCGGTCTCCTCCCCTAGTGCGTCCCCTCCCCCTTCAGTTAGAATCATTCCCTAGGAAACATATTAACCCCTCCCCGCCCCCTAGTGGTTAACCCCTTCACTGCCTGTCACATTTACACAGTAATCAATGCAATTTTATAACATTGATCGCTGTATAAATGTGATTGGTCCCAAAAATGTGTCAAAAGTGTCCGATGTGTCCGCCATAATGTCGCAGTCACCAAAAAAAATCGCGATCGCCGCTAAAAAAAATAAAAAAATATTTTTGTTTAAAAAATGCCATAAATCTATCCTGTATTTTGTAGACGCTATAACTTTTGCGCAAACCAATCAATATACGGTTATTGCGATTTTTTTTTACCAAAAATATGTAGAAGAATACGTATCGGCCAAAACTGAGGAAAAAATGTGTTTTTTAAAAAAAAAATTGGGATATTTATTATAGCAAAAAGTAAAAAATATTGTGTTTTTTTCAAAATTGTCGCTCTCCTTTTGTTTATAGCGCAAAAAATAAAAACCGCAGAGGCGATCAAATACCACCAAAAAAAAGCTCTATTTGTGGTGAAAAAAAGGACGTCAATTTCTTTTGGGTACAACGTCGCACGACCGCGCAATTGACGTTTAAAGTGCGACAGCGCTGAAAACTAAAAATTGGCCTGGGAAGGAAGGGGGTGAAATTGCCCGGTATTGAACCGGTTAAAAAGGCATAGGGGTCCCCCTCAAAATCCATACCAGACCCTTCAGGTCTGGTATGGATTTTTAGGGGAACACTGCGCCAAAATTTTAAAAAATGGCGTGGGGGTCCCCCCAAAAATCCATACCAGACCCTTATCCGAGCACGCAACCTGGCAGGCCGCAGGAAAAGACGAGGGGATGAGAAAGTGCCCCCCTCCTGACCCGTACAAGTCCACAAAGCACCTTGTCCCCATGTTGATGGGGACAAGGGCCTCATCCCCACAACCATTGCCAGGTGGTTGTGTGGGTCTGCGGGCAGGGGGCTTATCTGAATCTGGAAGCCCCCTTTAACAAGGGACTCCATGGGACATTTTTATTTTTTTATTTTTTAATAAAGGACTTGTCCCAAAGTGTGTCTTGTGTTTTTTTTTAACATTTTGACACTTTTTTTGTGAAATGGTACGGGTACAATGTACCCATTACCATTTCAAACAGGGGGTGACGGGATCTGGGGTCCCCTTGTTAAAGGGGGCTTCCAGATTCCGATAAGCCCCCCCGCCCACAGACCCCCACAACCACCCAAAGCACCCTCCCCTTGTTGGGGGCATGTGGCCTGGTACGGTTCAGGAGGGGGCGCTCTCTCGTCCCTCCCTCTTTTCCTGCGGCCTGCCAGGTTGCGTGCTTGGATAAGGGTCTGGTATGGATTTTTGGGGGGACCCCCACGCCATTTTTTTTTTAATTTATGCGCAGGGTTCCCCTTAAAATCAGGTCTGGTATGGATTTTGAGGGGCCCCTATGCCATTTAAAAAAAAAAAATTGGCACAGGGTTCCCCTTAATATCCATACCAGACCTGAAGGGCCTTGTTTGGAATTTGGGGGGAATCCCATGCCATTTTCTTCAATGACTTTTATCTGTATTGCCGAGCCCCGACAATTCATTATAGCCGCGAGTACTTTTAAATTACTTTTTTTCCTTTAGAAATGTCATTTTGTGCAGGACCCAGGTCCCCAAACATTTTTATGACAATACCATGCATATGAGCCTTTAAAATTAGCACTTTTGATTTCTCTCATAGGCGTTTAAAGGGTGTTTCGCGACTTTCGAATTTTCCGCGAACACCCCAAATTGTTCGCTATTCAGCGAACAGGAGAACACCCGTTGTTTGAGTCGAACTTACGTTCGACTCGAACATTGGGCTCATCCCTAAAGGTGACCCTCGATTGTTGGTCCTTCTATGCATCCAGTGAAAAAGTCTCACACATCCCCATACTTTGGAGGAGAAGCAGAATGTGTTTTATGGTGTAATTATAAGCATGCTTATGCCATGAGTGAGAAATAACTTGTTAAAATGACAATTAAATCTTACTAAATACCTTGGAGTGTCTACTTTCCAAAAATGGGTCATTTTTAGGGTGTTTGTAGGGTTTTAGGAAAGCAGATAAACAGTCAGAACATCAGGGTTTATACATTTCAAATATATACAGTATAGAAGACTAAATAATATACATTTTTTAACCAAAGAAATCTACAGAATACTAAGAAAAACTGTTTGTTTTTTGCAAACATTTGGTCTTTTTTCCTTTTATAGTAAAAAAATAAACAACCCAATGGTAGTTAAATACCACCAAAAGAAAGCTCTGTCTCAAAAACAATATAAAATCTATGGGTACAATATTGCCTAGTAATTGTCAGTCAAAGTATATTAGTAATGAAAATTATAAAATGGCTGAACAGGAAAGGGGTTTAATTTGCCGGTCTTCAATTGGTTAAACAGGCGTCACTATTATGTTTAAACGGAGACATGGTTCCTTGCTTATCTGTATTACTGCATCTTTATCCTAATAAGGTCAAATGTGATATGGAAGAAATGATATTAATTTACTAAGCCAGATACAAAGTCAAGAAAATATTTATGTCTCCCAGTCAGATTATTTAACAGTGGGGCTAACAGTACAATATTTGACACCAAAGTCTTCATTTCATTTTAGATAAGAAAGGGCAATCAGAGAAAATATGCCTGTGTAGTTCACCCTGTATAGATTATGCCCTAAGGCAAGGTGTACCCTATAGGTGCTCAAATCATACAAGGACTTATAAATGTCATAGTTTTGACATATTCCTCCAAGAAAAAATCATTAAAGAGGAACTGCAGTCTGCTCACATAGTTACATAGTAGGTGAGGGTTGAAAAAAAGACACAAGTCCATCAAGTCCAACCTATGTGTGTGATTATGTGTCAGTATTACATAATCTATCCCTGTATGTTGCGGTCATTCAGGTGCTTATCTAATAGTTTCTTGAAGCTATCAATGCTCCCCTCTGAGACCACCACCTGTGGAAGGGAATTCCACATCCTTGCCGCTCTCACAGTAAAGAACCCTCTACGTAGTTTAAGGTTAAACCTCTTTTCTTCTAATTTTAATGAGTGGCCGCGAGTCTTGTTAAACTCTCTTCTGCGAAAAAGTTTTATCCCTATTGTGGGGTCACCAGTACGGTATTTGTATATTGAAATCATATCCCCTCTCAAGCGTCTCTTCTCCAGAGAGAATAAGTTCAGTGCTCGCAACCTTTCCTCATAACTAAGATCCTCCAAACCCTTTATTAGCTTTGTTGCCCTTCTTTATACTCGCTCCATTTCCAGTACATCCTTCCTGAGGACTGTTGCCCAGAACTGGACAGCATACTCCAGGTGCGGCCGGACCAGAGTCTTGTAGAGTGGGAGAATTATCGTTTTATCTCTGGAGTTGATCCCCTTTTTAATGCATGTCAATATTCTGTTTGCTTTGTTAGCAGCAGCTTGGCATTGCATGCCATTGCTGAGCCTATCATCTACTAGGACCCCCAGGTCCTTTTCCATTCTAGATTCCCCCAGAGGTCCTTCCCCCCCCAGTGTATAGATTGCATTCATATTTTTGCCACCCAAATGCATTATTTTACATTTTTCTACATTGAACCTCATTTGCCATGTAGTTGCCCACCCCATTAATTTGTTCAGATCTTTTTGCAAGGTTTCCACATCCTGCGGAGAAGTTATTGCCCTGCTTAGCTTAGTATCGTCTGCAAATACAGAGATTGAACTGTTTATCCCATCCTCCAGGTCGTTTATGAACAAATTAAATAGGATTGGTCCCAGCACAGAACCTTGGGGAACCCCACGACCCACCCCTGACCATTCTGAGTACTCCCCATTTATCACCACCCTCTGAATTTGCCCTTGTAGCCAGTTTTCAATCCATGTACTCACCCTATGGTCCATGCCAACAGACCTTATTTTGTACAGTAAACGTTTATGGGGAACTGTGTCAAATGCTTTTGCAAAATCCAGATACACCACGTCTACGGGTCTTCCTTTATCTAGATGGCAACTCACCTCCTCATAGAAGGTTAATAGATTGGTTTGGCAAGAACGATTCTTCATGAATCCATGCTGATTCCTGCTAATGATACAGTTCTTATTACTAAAATCTTGTATATAGTCCCTTATCATCCCCTCCAAGAGTTTACATACTATTGATGTTAGGCTAACTGGTCTGTAATTCCCAGGGATGTATTTTGGGCCCTTTTTAAATATTGGTGCTACATTGGCTTTTCTCCAATCAGCTGGTACCATTCCAGTCAGTAGACTATCTGTAAAAATTAGGAACAACCACATCATCACTTGACTGAGTTCCCTAAGTACCCTCGGATGCAAGCCATCTGGTCCCGGTGATTTATTAATGTTAAGTTTCTCAAGTCTAATTTTAATTCTGTCCTCTGTTAACCATGGAGGTGCTTCCTGTGTTGTGTTGTATAGCTGTAATAAAAACACCTTTGCCATTATGAAGCTTCTTTCCAACCACTTTGCATATTATTTTATATATACTGTGATTCTGTACTTGCCAAATATGCTTCAGAAATTTCCCTTCACTAAGTCTGGCTGCATCCATTTTACTGTGGGCAGCTGAAGCTGCTGCCTGTTCATTTCCTGGATTTACACAGACACACCTCCAGCTCTGCAGCCCTGCAGATCTCATTGGCGCTCTTATGGCTCATCCCCCCTCCCTTCCTGGCAAACTCTCACGAGAGTGAGAAAGAGAGCTGTGCATGATGTTATAAGCCTAGGCTAATGACCAGACAAGAAACAGGAAGTAGGCTGTATAAGGTATTTACTGGCAGAAAAGAAATGTTTTACTATCCAAAGATAAAACAAACAAGGGCAGAAGATTTAAAGGATAACTTAAGGTTGGTTTTAAAAAAAAAACATGTCATGCTTACCTCCTCTGTGCAGTTGGTTTTGCACAGAGTGGCCCGATCCTCCTCTTCTGGGGTCCTCAGCGGCGCTCCTAGCTCCTCCTCTTCTCGAGCGCCTGTTGGAGAGCAGCTCTCCCTAGGGGCACTCGTGCGGGCACACTCCCGTGTCTTGCTACTCTGTCCATTGACACAGACAGCAGGACTCACCCTCGCTCCCCGACTCCCGCGTCATTGGATTTGATTGACAGCAGCGGGAGCCGGTGGCTGCGCTGCTATCAATCTAGTCAATCAGGATCCGAGACACCGGCTGGAGCTGGTGTGCTCGTCCCTGTCGCTGGAAAGACCGGGTTCAGGTAAGTAAAAGGGGGGCTCTGGGAGGGCTGTTGCATCACAGGAGGTTTTTCACCTTAATGAATAGAATGCATTAAGGAGAAAAACCTTGAGGGTTTACAACCCCCTTAATAGATGGAAAGTTGAAGAATGAATGAAGGTCTGCTTTAAATTATATAAATACTATTTCTTATAATAAAACACTACCACCTTGTGGAAGCTTAATCTAAGTACATGTTCTGTAAAGAGATTGCAACAATGCATGGCAGTAACTACTGTTTGTGTGTATATATATATATATGTATATATATATATATATATATATATATATATATATATATATATATATATATATATATATATATATATTAGAATAATATAGAATATAAACCTTAGGCACTATTAAATAATAGCGATGTAGTTTTAGGTCTCATTCACACTTTGCGTAGCGGGAACTCTCATTCCCGCTTGCGATTTTGTGTGGATGATTTTTTTTTAGCCTGTAAACACACCTCTTCTAATAAGCCTGTAAACCCCTATGTGTGCATAGACATATAGGCTAACATAGAGGTGAGTTTACAGGCTGAAAAAAAACACACCAAATGCTCGCAAAATTTGTGTTTTTTGCAGCCTAATGTGTATGAGGCCTAAGGCATGTTAGTGGATGTATAAAATACATGCAATAATACACATTAAAGACACATATTGCTAAATGTACAAGGATGTGAAGATTTGTAACCCAACCTCATGCATCAGGTGAGATAAAGTGGAAAATGAGACCCTATCATTTTGCTGTTTACAAATGACTATTGATCTTTTTATAATGAACAAAAGACATCATCATAGTTTAAAGGAGAAGTATGGAAAAAAGCTCTTAGCGCTATGCATGGATCCTGCAAACAATATTGGAATCCACCCAGATGTCTGTCTCAGAGCACTGCTAAGAGCCTGAGCCAGCCACTCTCACCCCTTCCTCAGCCCAGTTCTTCAGTGAGTGCTGGAGGATCAGTGAAGAGAGCTGGTGATTGACAGTCATCGGCCCACTGAAGACTGAAAACTGAGCAATCAGCTGTTTTTGATCACTCAGTTCTCTGTGTAAAGCCTGCAGGGCATTGGATCCATGCTGCAGCCATCTAGGTAAGTATACATGTTTGTTTGTTTTTTTTAACCCCGCACTTTTCTTTTAAAAGATGATATATGATGTAATAGAGTACAATACTATTTCATTTGCATTTCGCTGCCTTGTGGTCATACTATGAAGAAGTGAAACTGTGAATAGATAAATAGTCTACATTTCAACAGACATTTGTTTTTGTGCAGTATGACAATTACCGTATTTATCGGTGTATAACACGCACTTTTTTCCCCCTTTAAATCAGGGGAAAATCGCGGGTGCGTGTTATACGCCGATCCCCTGCGATCCCCCGCTGACTGAGCGGAGCGATCGCCGACCGCGATTTGAAAATGGCGCCGCCGGCTCTTCTTGGCCACTTTCGGCTTCACTCGAGCGCCGCCCGAACCTAGCCGAGTGTACTCGGCTAGGTTCGGCTAGCTCTGCTCACAGTCACGCCCATCCCGGGTGGGACTACGAGTGGAGCCGAAAGTGGCCGAAAGTGAACGAGAGCCGCCGAGAAGAGCCGAGGACTGGCTCTGTGTATTTCGGCGCCGGCTGCGCCATTTTCAAACTGCAGTGACACTGACATGTCACTGCAGTTTAACTGCAGCCTGGGCAAGGCTGCAAAAGGACAAAGAAAAGCTTCAGATTGGCACTGGCAAAGCTGCAAGGCTGCAAATGGACACTAATAAGGCTGCTGACTGCAAGGCTGCAAATGGCACCAAGGCTGCTGACTGCAAGGCTGCAAATGACTGCAAGGCTGCAAATGACTGCAAGGTTGCAAATGACTGCAAGGCTGCAAATGACACCATGACATATCACTGCAGTTTAACTGCAGCCTGGGCAAGGCTGCAAAAGGACAAAGAAAAGCTTCAGATTGGCACTGGCAAAGCTGCAAGGCTGCAAATGGACACTAATAAGGCTGCAAATGACACCAAGGCTGCTGACTGCAAGGCTGCAAATGGCACCAAGGCTGCTGACTGCAAGGCTGCAAATGACTGCAAGGCTGCAAATGACTGCAAGGCTGCAAATGACACCAAGGCTGCTGACTGCAAGGCTGCAAATGACTGCAAGGCTGCAAATGACACCAAGGCTGCTGACTGCAAGGCTGCAAATTACTGCAAGGCTGCAAATGACACTGGACAAGCATGCAGATGGACGCTGTGCAAGGCTGCATTGATGGGCATTTAAATGTAAGTTTTTTCCTTAAAACATTTTTTTCCATATAATTCCCTCCTAAACTTGGGGTGCGTGTTATACGCCGATAAATACGGTAATTATTGCGTTAAAGAACTGCTGAAAGAACTTGACAAATGCAGCACATATTTATAAAGCAGCAATCTGTGTCTAACAAACCAGAAAAAGGTGAAGTGACTTTTGATAGTCTAGAACAAAACGGTTTAATCTTTAGAAGTAAAGTACGGCACTTGTAAACCAAACAGGATAAGTAAAACAAGCCCAGACCAATTTTCAACTTTCAGCGCTGTCACTCTTTGAATGACAATTGCGTGGTCATGCTACAGTTTACCCAAATGAAATTTTTATCATTTTTTTCACACAGATAGAGCTTTCTTTTGGTGGAATTTAATTGCTGCTGGGTTTTTTTATTTTTTGCTAAATAAAACAAAAAGGACCGAAAAATTTGAAAAAAAAACAAAAAAACAAAACCGTTTCATAGTTTGTTATAAAATTTTGAAAACAGGTAATTTTTCTCCTTCACTGATGTGCGCTGATGAGGCTGTGCTGATGGGCACTGATAGCCGGCACTGATGGGCACTGATAGGTGGCACAAATGGGCACAGATAGGTGGCACTGATAAGCACTGAAGAAAATATTGGGGGAAGTTGGGACTTTAAATGATATGCACTGAAGAGGCGGCACTGATAGGTGGCACTGAGAGCTGACACTGTATGGGTGGCACTGATGGTTGGCACTGATGGGCACTGATAAGTGGCACTGATAAGCAGCACTGATGGGTGTTACTGATGGGCACAGGTAGGCACTGGTAGGTGACACTGATAGGCAGCACTGATCTTTGGCACTGATTATGAGACACTGATGGGCATTGATTGGCAGCACTGGTGGGCATTGATAGGTGGCACTGTGGGCACTGGTACGTGGCACTGTGGGTACTGGTAGGTGGCACTGGTAGGTGCCGCAGTGGGCCATCCATCCGCACCCTGCGTCACTCGTCTCTGACTTCACCCAACGTTTCGTCATCAACATGCCCCTGAAGACGCATGTTGATGACAAAACGTTGGGTGACGTCAGAGACGAGTGACGCAGGATGCGGATGGACGGAGACACGGCGGCCATCTTGCTGGTTAGAAGCGCTGGTCGCTTCACATTGCCTTTCTAGCTCTCAGTAAATGTGAGTTTATTTTATTATATTCTAACAATAAATACCCCTTATAAAGAAGTCTGCGCAATGAGCGTTCCTTTTCTACCTTTTACATGTATATGATTCTCGCGCTACCACTCCCCTATTGGAATATACCTGGCATTTTATCCTGTTGAGAGGAAGGGCTTCTGGGATTTGCCATCTGGTCCATTGGGAGAGGGATGCTTTGGGATTGCATGTGCAGTGGATCGCTCTTTAATCTGGATTGATCGTTTTAATTATCATCTGGTTACATTCAATGTGTATAACCCATACACTGATGGTAAGGGTCAGTTATTTTGGGTGAAGGTGACGGGCTTTCTTTTCCCTTCAGAAGTTCCTTCCATGGTGGATTCCGTTCATTGGAAGTTTTATCCTTGGTGGCTATTAGTCTGATTGGTTCTACTTTTCCTCACACATAGATGAACTTATAACTATGAACTTTATATTGTTTTATTTTATTTAATGTTTTTGAGTACTACACCTTTTCTCCATATTACGTCTATTGTATCCAGCAATTTAGTGTTAGCTGCTTTTTGTTTATATTTTTTTTCTGTATTTAGCGCAACAAATTCTTAATTTTCATTTCCATCAACATGGGGACAAGGTGCTTTGGAGGGGTGCTCAGGTGGGGCACCCTCAAAGCACCCTCCCCCCCATGTGGACGGCATGTGGCCTGATATGATACAGGAGGGTCAGGGCATTCCCTTGTTCCCCCCCCTTTTATGACCTGCCAGGCTGCATGCTTGGATAAGGGTCTGATAAGGATTTTAGGGGGGAACCCATGGCATTTAAAAAAAAAATCCCCTTAAATTCCATACCAGACCCAAAGGGCTTGGTATGGATTGGGGGGTACCCCACGCCATTTTTTTTTTTTCTTAATTTTTCTGATGACTCATCAGTTGTTAAGGATGTGGCAGCCGCCCACTCCTTAAAGTGGAGTTCTGCCTGGGGAAAAAAAAATAAAAGTCTTTTAATATATGGACACTTACCTGTCCAGGGAGCCCGCGATTTCGGCACCCCAGCCGATTTTCGGATCGGCTGTCGAGTGCTGCCGCCATCTCCACTAAGGGAAACCTTTCGGCTTCAATGCCAGTTCCCTGCTGTGCATGCACGAAGCGCGCTGCACTTTCTAATTGGCCCGGTGGAGAACTTGCGAGTGACGGTGCCATGGCACCATCCCCCAGAAGTCGGGACGGAGACCTGTCAAAAAGAGGTCTCTGTTCCCTCCTCCCCCCTAAAAGTTTGCACCGGGGGGGGGGGGGGGCAAATAAGCGGAGGTTCCACTTTTGGGTGGAACTCTGCTTTAACAACCATGTTGTTTACTGGTTGTTAAGAACACTTACTGGTTGCATTGCAATACATCCCTCCATGGCTATGTTAGCCAGGGACACTAAGAGGCTGACCTGGAAGTGACGCCATAGATGTCGCTTACCGGGTCGCAGCAAGAAGAGGAGCAGAGCGGACATGTGTCTGCTCTTCTCCCTCTCCTCCACCCGCCACCACCCGCTATGTTGGTTCCAGGCCCACAGATGGGCAATTGGCGCCCATTTCCATCTACAACATACGGACCTGGCAGCGAAAGGGTTGAACCGTAGAAATATGCCAACTCACTAAGTTAGTGGGGTCCCTACAGCAATATGTATTAATACAAAAGAAAAAATTACCAGCCAAATGGAAGCTTCTTTCATATGACACACGTGGTGTATCAAAAGCAACTAAGTTCAATCAAGTAAAATATCTTTATAAATTTTAAATATTGAATGAAAATAGTTTTAAAGTCCACACACATACAGTATCTCACACAAATGAGTACACCCCTCACATTTTTGTAAATATTTTATTAAATCTTTCCATGTGACAACACTGAAGAAATGTCACTTTGCTATAATGTAAAGTAGTGAGTGTACAGCTTGTATAGTGGCAGCTGGTGAAGTTTTAGGATGGGGGGGTGCCAGACCCCGCCCTTCCTTTTTGACCCCTCCCAGAGGGAGGGAGAGAAGGAGGGACAGCAGGCCCAGATCCTACACCACAATAGAAATATGTGTATTCTAGAAAGTTTAACAATCAGCAGATAAAGATTCTCCAAACACCTGTATTAGTACTTCAATCATCCCAACACCATGGTTGTTATGGTGTCAGGATGATTGAAGCGCTTTATTTCTATTATTACATTGTAATATAAAATGAAATCATTCAACTCACCATAATGCAGAATCAGTGGGAGCCCCAAGTGTGTCACCTGCCACGTTGCCTGCCATCAGGTGTCCCCAGCGGAGTCCGTCCTTACATCAGGTGTCCCCAGCGGAGTCCGTCCTTACATCAGGTGTCCCCAGCGGAGTCCGTCCTTACATCAGGTGTCCCCAGCGGAGTCCGTCCTTACATCAGGTGTCCCCAGCGGAGTCCGTCCTTACATCAGGTGATCCCAGCGCAGTCCCTCCTTACATCAGGTGCCCACAGCAGAGTCCCTCTTTACATCAGGGGCCCCCAGCAGAGTCCCTCCTTACATCAGGTGCCCCCAGCGGAATCTGTCCTTACATCAGGTGTCCCCAGCGGAGTCCGTCCTTACATCAGGTGTCCCCAGCGGAGTCCGTCCTTACATCAGGTGTCCCCAGCGGAGTCCGTCCTTACATCAGGTGATCCCAGCGCAGTCCCTCCTTACATCAGGTGCCCACAGCAGAGTCCCTCTTTACATCAGGGGCCCCCAGCAGAGTCCCTCCTTACATCAGGTGCCCCCAGTAGAGTCCCTCTTTACATCAGGTGCCCCCAGCAAAGTCCCTCCTTACATCAGGTGCTCCCAGAAGAGTCCCTCCTTACATCAGGTGCCCCCAGAAGAGTCCCTCCTTACATCAGGTGCCCCCAGAAGAGTCCCTCCTTACATCAGGTGCCCCAGCAGAGTCCCTCCTTACATCAGGTGCCCCAGCAGAGTCCCTCCTTACATCAGGTGCCCCAGCAGAGTCCCTCCTTACATCAGGTGCCCCAGCAGAGTCCCTCCTTACATCAGGTGCCCCAGCAGAGTCCCTCCTTACATCAGGTGCCCCCAGCAGAGTCCCTCCTTACATCAGGTGCCCCCAGCAGAGTCCCTCCTTACATCAGGTGCCCCCAGCAGAGTCCCTCCTTACATCAGGTGCCCCCAGCAGAGTCCCTCCTTACATCAGGTGCCCCCAGCAGAGTCCCTCCTTACATCAGGTGCCCCCAGCGGAATCTGTCCTTACATCAGGTGCCCCCAGCGGAAGCCGTCCTTACATCAGGTGCCCCCAGCAGAGTCCTTCCTTACATCAGGTGCCCCCAGCAGAGTCCCTCTTTACATCAGGTGCCCCCAGCAGAGTCCCTCTTTACATCAGGTGCCCCCAGCAGAGTCCCTCTTTACATCAGGTGCCCCCAGCAGAGTCCCTCTTTACATCAGGTGCCCCCAGCAGAGTCCCTCCTTACATCAGGTGCCCCCAGCAGATTCCCTCCTTCATCAGGTGCCACCAGCAGAGTCCTTCCTTACATCAGGTGCCCCAGCAGAGTCCCTCTTTACATCAGGTGTCCCCAGCAGAGTCCCTCCTTACATCAGGTGGCCCCAGCAAAGTCCCTCCTTACATCAGGTGCCCCCAGCAGAGTCCCTCCTTACATCAGGTCCCCCCAGCAGAGTCCCTCCTTACATCAAGTGCCCCAGTGGAGCCCCTCCTTACATCAGGTGCCCCCAGCAGAGTCCCTCCTTGCATCTGTGTCCCCATCAGCGGAGTCCCTCCTTACATTAGTGTCTCCAGTGGAGTCCCTCCTTACATTAGTGTCTCCAGCGGAGTCCCTCCTTACATCAGTGTCCCCAGCAGAGTCCCTCCTTACATCAGTGTCCCCAGCGGAGCCCCTCCTTACATCTGTGCCCCCATCAGCGGAGTCCCTCCTTACGTCTGTGTCCCCAGCGGAGTCCCGCCTTACATCAGTGTCCCCAGCGGAGCCCCTCCTTACATCTGTGCCCCCATCAGCAGAGTTCCTCCTTACATCAGTGTCCCCATCAGCGGAGCCCTCCTTACATCTGCGTCCCCAGTGGAGCCCCTCCTTACATCTGTGCCCCCGTCAGCGGAGTCCCTCCTTACATTTGTGTCCCCAGTGGAGTCCCTCCTTACATCAGTGTCCCCAGCAGAGCCCCTCCTTACATCTGTGTCCCCGTCAGCGGAGTCCCTCCTTACATCAGTGTCCCCAGCGGAGTCCCCTCCTTACATCAGTGTCCCCAGCGGAGTCCCCTCCTTACATCAGTGTCCCCAGCGGAGTCCCCTCCTTACATCAGTGTCCCCAGCGGAGTCCCCTCCTTACATTAGTGTCCCCAGCGGAGTCCCTCCTTACATCAGTGACCCCAGCGGAGCCCCTCCTTACATCTGTACCCCCATCAGCGGAGTCCCTCCTTACATTTGTGTCCCCAGCAGAGCCTCTTCTTACATCTGTGCCCTCATCAGCAGAGTTCCTCCTTACATCAGTGTCCCCATCAGCGGAGCCCCTCCTTACATCAGTGTCCCCTCAGTGGAGCCCCTCCTTACATCTGTGTCCCCAGCGGGGTCCCTCCTTACATCTGTGCCCCCATCAGCGGAGTCCCTCCTTATGTCTGTGTCCCCAGCGGAGTCCCGCCTTACATCAGTGTCCCCAGCGAAGCCCCTCCTTACATCTGTGCCCCCATCAGCAGAGTTCCTCCTTACATCAGTGTCCCCATCAGCGGAGCCCTCCTTACATCTGCGTCCCCAGTGGAGCCCCTCCTTACATCTGTGCCCCCATCAGCGGAGTCCCTCCTTACATTTGTGTCCCCAGTGGAGTCCCTCCTTACATCAGTGTCCCCAGCAGAGCCCCTCCTTACATCTGTGTCCCCGTCAGCGGAGTCCCTCCTTACATCAGTGTCCCCAGCGGAGTCCCCTCCTTACATCAGTGTCCCCAGCGGAGTCCCCTCCTTACATCAGTGTCCCCAGCGGAGTCCCCTCCTTACATCAGTGTCCCCAGCGGAGTCCCCTCCTTACATTAGTGTCCCCAGCGGAGTCCCCTCCTTACATTAGTGTCCCCAGCGGAGTCCCCTCCTTACATTAGTGTCCCCAGCGGAGTCCCTCCTTACATCAGTGACCCCAGCGGAGCCCCTCCTTACATCTGTACCCCCATCAGCGGAGTCCCTCCTTACATTTGTGTCCCCAGCAGAGCCTCTTCTTACATCTGTGCCCTCATCAGCAGAGTTCCTCCTTACATCAGTGTCCCCATCAGCGGAGCCCCTCCTTACATCAGTGTCCCCTCAGTGGAGCCCCTCCTTACATCTGTGTCCCCAGCGGGGTCCCTCCTTACATCTGTGTCCCCATCAGTCCTCACATGTGGTGTCCCCATCAGTCCTCCTTACATGTGGGTCCCCATCAGTCCTCCTTACATGTGGGTCCCCATCAGTCCTCCTTACATGTGTGTCCCCAGCACTGTCCTCCTTACATGTGTGTCCCCAGCGCTGTCCTCCTTACATGTGTGTCCCCAGCGCTGTCCTCCTTCATATCGCGTCTGTCTCTCTCTTCAGCTACTTCCTCACTTTCTCCGTGTGTTCAGTGGAGAGGGGCCTCCCCTCTCCACTGAACACAAGGGGATTAGGCGGCGGCCATCTTTTTGTAGCGCGCCAGGTGACGGAAGTGACTTTGTTCTCACACTGAGAACAAAGCAGCCGGCCGGACGCCGAGCGGATGCTGCTTGGCGCAATGCATCGAACCGCAAACCAGCTCCAAACCCCGCGAATGACGCGCCACGTCTGCAATCTCATGATTGCATTGACGTGGCGCTTCAAATAGTGCGCTTCCCATAGTGTCCGGCGCCTGAACACAGTGCACTTAAGGACTTTTTTTTCCTTTTTTTTCTCTAAAGGGCCATGTTTAAAAAGATTTTTTATTTATTTTTTTTTTGACTGCCGGGGGGGGGGTGTGGGGGGGCGGCCCCCTATGGACGGGCCACCACTGTCTAAACCGCTGGCAACAAAAGTGAGTACACCCCTAAGTGAAAATGTCCAAATTGGGCCCAATTAGCCATTTTCCCTCCCTGGTGTCATGTGACTCATTAGTGTTACAAGGTCTCAGGTGTGAATGGGGAGCAGGTGTGTTCAATTTGGTGTTATCACTCTCACTCTCATATTGGCCACTGGAAGTTCAACATGGTACCTCATGGCAAAGAACTCTCTGAGGATCTGAAAAAAAAAGAACATACATAAAGATGGTCTAGGCTATAAGAAGATTGCCAAGACCCTGAAACTGAGCTGCAGCACAGCGGCCAAGACCATACAGCGATTTAACAGGACAGGTTCCACTCAGAAAAGGCCTCTTCATGGTCGACCAAAGAAGTTGAGTACACGTGCTCAGCGTCATATCCAGGGGTTGTCTTTGGGAAATAGACGTATGAAGCTGAGGGGAAAGGTGATGGACTGGCCAAGCATGTCTCCAGACCTTAACCCTATTGAGCATCTGTGGGGCATCCTCAAAATGGAAGGTGGTGGAGTGCAAGGTCTCTAAAATCCACCAGCTATGTGATGTCATCATCGAGGAGTGGAAGAGGAACCCAATGGTAACCTGTGAAGCTCTGGTGAACTCCATGCCCAAGAGTGTTAAGGCAGTGCTGGAAAATAATGGTGGCCCAAAAAATATTGACACTTTGGGCCCAATTTTTACATCTTCACTTAGGGGTGTACTCACCTCATTAGGGAGATTTACCCACCCTCTCTATTTGTCCTGTATATTATCATTAAAAGTGAAATGGAAAGAAAATCCCAAATCTTGGGTTGTCCCCCGAAAAGTAATAGAGGGGAAATTTTCCAACGGGGACACTAGTTCTGTAACCAGGGGACCCTAAGGGATTCCCTTAATTTGCAGGGATTTCCACTCACTTACTGTTTTGGCTATGGGATAGGAACTGAAGGGAAATCTCCCCAATGGAACACAGATGTCAAAGAAAAAACGGATAGGGGTTCTAACCCTTCATTACTCTATCCAAAATTAAAAAGAAAGTTACACTTTTTATCAGTCTTTCTCAACCTTTTCAACACAGAGGAACCCTTGAAAAATGTTTTCAGTCTCAGGGAACCCCTGCTAAAAATGACTATATCTACAACTCATGATACATTAGTGTAATGGTTAGTGGGAATGATGTTCCTTACACTTGTGGTCATTGGGAAAAATTACCCTCTTACAGATAGCTCAAAAGAACAATGGTGTCTGCGAGAAGATATCTCTGAAAATAATTGTGAAAAAGTAAAGTATTCCCACATGACAGATGTCCTAAGAAGGGATTAGACCATTGTGATATGTATGTACATTGTATTATGTTTGGAGAGATTGGAAGTTTTTTTGCAGCAAATTATGCATATGCTTGTATATAAATTTAATGGGGTTGATTTACTACATGTAATGGGGTAAATTTACTAAAGGCACAGAGAACTGAGCACTTTGTAAGTGAAGTTCCTTCAGAGTTTGGTAAATGAGGGGGAGCTCTGCTGACTTCCATCATTCAATCATGTGCAAAAAAAATGCAGTGATGCATTTAATGCATGTGATTGGATATTCTTTGACAAGTGAAGCTTTACCTCATGTACTAAGCCATGGAGCAACTTGCAAATTGCACAGTCCATTTTCCTTACAGTAGAACTATAGGCAATTACATTTTTTGCCATCTGCGTCCCCATTGGAAGATTTCCCCTTTATTACTTTTTGGGGACAACCCAAAATTTGGCATTTACTTTTAATTCCACTTTCAACGATAATGGTAAACGGGATAAATAGAGGTGGTGAATCTCCCTAATGGGGGCACAGACAGCAATAAAAACCTGACAGACGTTTTAACCTCTCTATACTCTATCCGAAACTAAAAAAAGTTTTTACTTTAGTTATACTTTAGGTAAATCAACCCCAGTGATTTCCATATTTAGGTTTCTATGCATTACTGTAGAGAGAACTGATCCAAAAAGGCAGAGACTACTCAAAATTGGCTATTATATTTTTACATTCCTTAAATACTGCTGGCTGTGATGCTTGGCTTGGATCTACACATGCGCAGTTCTGGTCCGGAGACACCCGAGACCAGTGTGTTTGGGTGGCGCCAGTGGGCGGGGCGGGTCTGGCAGAGGCAGTGCCCGAGCGTGTCGTGTGATGTCATAGTGCAAGGGAGCCGAACGTAGCAGCTGCAGCGTCGTGTGCGGGTCTGCGGGACAGGAGCAAGGCAAGCTGGGAGTGGAACTGTCAGTGCTGTTTGGACTGAAAGCAGAACTCTGGGATTTAAAAAAAAAAACAGTACACCCCCCCCCCCCACACACACACACACACACACACACACAAAACACTAAACAGTTATTACATTTGTTAAATTTCTTACAGTTTAACCACTTCAGCCCTGGAAGAATTTACCCCCTTCCTGACCAGGCCATTTTTTGCGATATGGCACCGCGTTGCTTTAACTGACAATTGCGCAGTCGTGTGACATTGTACCCAAACAAAATTGATGTCCCTTTTTCCCCACAAATAGAGCTTTCTTTTGGTGGTAATTGATCACCTCTGCAGTTTTTATTTTTTGTGCTATAAACAAAAAAAGAGCAACAATTTTGAAAAAAAACACAATATTTTGTACATTTTGCTTTTGCAATATGCGTATATTGATTGGTTTGCGCAAAAGTTATAGCGTCTACAAAATAGGGGATAGATTTATAGCATTTTTATTATTTTTTTTTTTACTAGTAATGTCGGTGATCAGTGATTTTTATTGTGACTGCGACATTGCAGCAGTCAGATCGAACACTTTTGACACTTTTTTGGGACCAGTGACATTTATACAGCGATCAGAGCTAAAAATAGCCACTGATTACTGTATAAATGTCATTGGCAGGGAAGGGGTGAACACTAGGGGGCGATTAAGGGATTAACTGTGTTCCCTAGGTGTGTTCTAACTGTAGGGGGGATGGGACTGACTGGGGGAGGAGAGCAATCGGTGTTCATACTCAGTATGAACACACGATCTGTCTCCTCTCCCCTGAGAGAACCAGGATTTGTGTTGTCATGAGCGATCGCGGGTGCCCTGCGGCCATCCCGCCGGGCACTCGTATCAGCTCCGGCGATACTCTGCGGGCACGCGCATTTGCCTGCTAAAGAGTCTTAAAGAGCCGACGTACAGCTACGACGTACAGCAGTAGTGCCATCCTGCCGCAGTATAGTTGCGGCGGCTGGTCCCGAATCGGTTAAGAGATATGACTGAATTCATTTTCAGGAAGTCAGTTTTGTGATTCAAAAAATGCATCATCTTTTCTGGCAGGTAGGAGGTGTTAGAAGAGTGATTGCATCATATCCTCTTCTCTCTCTCTCTAACTGTAATCAGCCTACATTTCCCATGAATACTTGGGATGGGAGTGAATGTGGGAGGTACACTAGGCTTGTACATGTAAATGTGAACTCGCCCACTTCAACATAAATCACACCCCTCATTCTGCAGCCAGCAAGTCATACATAACACATGGTATGATAGGTTACAGCCTTATAAATGCAAACCAGTGCAACGTGTCAGGGACCACCAGTGCCGAATGTCAGGGACCACCAGTGCCGAATGTCAGGGACCACCAGTGCCAAATGTCAGGGACAACTAGAGCCGAATGTCAGGAACCACCAGTGCCTCGTGTCAGTCCCACCAGTGCAGCTTGTCAGTCCCACCAGTGTAGCGTGGGGATTATTATCAGAAATCACTTGTATGACATAGCGGGGATGTCCCACTGTGTCAGGTATAGTATATGAGAACACCGCTCGCTGATATCCCGCCCCCCCCCCCCCCACCGTTGTTATGATTGACAGCTCACTGTGCCAATAATGGCACAATTGGCACAATGAGTTGTCAATCATAATAACGGTGGGGGGGGGGGGGCGAGACATCAGCGAGCGCTGTTCTCATATATTATACCTCTATACCTGACACAGTGGGACATACCGCGTTCTGCATGGAGATAGCAAGGGGGGGGTGCTGCGGTGGGGGGCGGAGACTGTCAGGAAGCAGAGGAGGAGGAGAGAGGAGAACACTTCCTCCATGGGCTGCACAGACCCCCTCGCCGCCGCCCACAACATGTCTGCTTCCTCCCTGCTCGTTTTCAGAGGACTACAAGGGGGTGTGTCAGACCGCTGGCTGAGCTTGGAGAGGGATAGAAGCCAGCGGTCTTACAAACAGGAAATCACCAGGTAATAACGTTTTTTCAGCAACCTATTACAGAGGAACTACTGAGCTCAGAAGAACATGGATGGCAACGTTGGTGAAGGTAGGAGATCATAAACAAGGGCATGGAAAAAAAATTTGGCTGGAGTTCTGCTTAAAGGGACCACCTGGCATGGAGAGAGACTGTCATTGTGACTCAGGAGGGGACATGTCATGTCAGTGAGGTGTCATCATCATCTGTGCTGCTGCACACTGCTGTCAGTGTCACTGTGAGAGGACCACCAGGGATGTCAATCAGTGCCCATAAATGATGCCAATCAGTGCCCATCAGTAATATCTGCCTGTGCCTCCTCATCAGTGATGCCTATCAGTGCCACCTATCAGTGTCCATCAGTGCCACCTATCAGTGTCCATCAGTACCACCTATCAGTGCCGCTTATCAGTGCCACCCATCAGTCCAGCCTTTCAGTGCCCATTAGTGTTGCCTATCAGTGCCCATGAGTGCCACCTATCAATGCCCATCAGTGCTGCCTACCAGTGCCCATCATCAGTGCCACCTCATTAGTGCCCGTTAGTGCAGTCTCATCAGTGCCCATCAGTGAAAGAGAAAATGTACTTATTTACAAAATATTATAACAGAAACAAAGAAAAACTTTTTTTTTTCAAAATTTTCGGTCTTTTTTTATTTGTTTAGCAAAAAATAAAAACCCCAGTGGTGATCAAACATCACCTAAAAAAAGCCCTATTTGTGGGCGAAAGAACGATAAAAATTTTGTTTGGATACAGTGTTGTATGACCGCGCAATTGTCATTTAAAAAGCGACAGCACTGAAAGCTGAAAATTGGCCTGGGCAGGAAGAGGGGAAAGTGTCCTGTATTGAAGTGGTTAAAGTGTAAGTTCACCTTTACAAATATTCTGTAAGGTGAACTTACACTGGACTCTCTCCTATTGTACCTCTCAGTGTGTATGGATAGGAGGCAGCACAGTCACAGGGACAGCGCTGACCAATCAGAATCCGTCTAGCCTGTCCTGTTAGCGTTGAAGGAGAGAAAGGCAGGAGGATTTCAAATTCCCAGTCCGGTAAAGCGGTGTCCCGGTGACAGCGGGGGATCGCCAGACTCTGGTAAAGCAGGACCGGGGAGGGGGGGGGGGTCCAGTGTAAGTTCACATCACAGGTTTTCTGTAAAGGTGAACTTACCCTTTAAATCACAATGCTAATTGCATTTTGTTTGTGGCTTAAATACTAAAATTTGTACCTAGAACTGTAATGTTGTAACTTTTGGAAATTCCAGTAAAAACGTGGCTGTGCCAGTAAATTTTAGGTGTCGTGTCAGTAAATTTCAATCTGGTAGGTTGGCAACACCGATGCAATATTTAGGGGGAAATTTGTCCGGACACCTAAATAACGCGTGTGATCTGCTTTAGTGAATGGAGCCCGCTATGCATCACAGCACTGAAGCAATGTAAATGAGCCCCTTGTGTGGTCTCACTGTGGTTAACACTGCGGGGGTCCACTTATGGCTCCATTCCAAACCCCTATATGTATGTTTGCAGAACTCATGCCAAAAACCAGCTCAGCCAAATCGGATTATATCGCTCAAGCCAATAATTATCAGTGTGCGGAGATCAGATAACAGCAAACTTTACACACAACTCTTATTAACTTTCCTCCATACTACGCCCATCCCGGCCTGACGTCACTAAATCCTGCTCTGGAGCGCACAACCACCACGCCCCCTCCCCGAAACTCCGCCCGTCTTCTGGCGTGGGCCAATCACATACTCCCAGCTCGCTCACCCGGAGGAAGACAGGGGGAGAGTCACCGGCGACTGCGCTACCCGGCCTACTCTGATTGGCTATATTAATGCTGGAGCCCCGGGAGAGACCAATAGGCGGCGGACACGGCGGAAGGTGAGAGTGTAGCTCCGAGGTGCTTGGGAAGAACAAGGCAGACGGTGGATAGAGCGGTCCGGAGCACAACGGGAGGATGGCCAGAAGAACGCTGATACTGGGTGAGAGCAGGGGGCTGTGTGTAGTGTTATCTTCCCCTACATATACCTATCGTACACAACGTGCCATGCAGCACTGTACCAGGGGCTCTGCAATATATCTATCATTATTATATACATATATCATGCATACTGCTAATACATAGCTGTATTTGCATACAGTGTGTGTGTATATGTATGTATGTGTGTGATTGTGAGAGAGATATATATATATATATATATATATAAGAGATCCTCCCCTCCTGAGATTTGGTGTTTAGTGAGATCTCGGGGGGGGGGGGGGGGGGATTCTTGCCCATCTATGAGTCCTCTTTGGTTCTGATTCATGAAATTTGAAGGCATTATGGAACCGATAGTCTGGTCTTCTCTGGAATCCAATTGGACGATGCTGCGGTTTATATGGGAAGCGGTTGCTCCTTTGGCTGCCGTCTTCACACATCAACCGCAGGGTACAGAGGAAAGTACTATGTTGCTTTATACATCATCCTGCCTAGAATCCAGATATTCCAGGCTTGAGTTATCACAGTGGGTACATAAAGATGTAGTCCACTCTTTGCAAAAAGTTAAAGCATCACTAAAGGCAAAACCTTGCGCCCCCCACCCTTTTTTTTTTACTTTATTTTTTTTCCATTTTTTTTTTTTGGATAGCGTAAGGGACGATAATGACCCCTGACAGATTTTATTTTTTGGCCCCTGTGTCGATTTGTGCCCCCTGTGAAGATTTGCCTTCTCTTCCCGTCCCTTTGCCAAAACAGGAAGTGAGAGGAAATCCCATAGGGGAGATTTACTAAAACTGGTGCATCTGTGCATAGTAACCAATTTAATTTCTAGATTTAAAGCGGACCTTCAGTCTTATTTTTTTTAACTTTCCATTTATTAAATGTTCTCCCCTTGTTGTTTTAACTTTGAATAGTAAAACATATATATTAATTTTTTTTTTTTTTTCTGCCAGCAAATCCCTTTTATACAGCTCACTTCCTGTTTCTTGTTTGGTAAAAAGCCTAGGCTTATGACCTCATGCACAGCTCTCTTTCTCACTCACGTGAGAGTTTGCCAGGAAGGGAGGGGGGATGGACAATTAAAAGCTGCAGAGCTGGAGGTGTGCCCCTGTGTGTAAATCCAGGAGGGGAACAGGAAGCAGCTTCAGCTGCCCAGTTAAGATGGATGCAGCCAGACTTAGTGGAGCAAGATTTCTGCAGCATGTTTGGCAAGTACAGAGGAAAAAAAATATATATATATAAGCAGACTGCAGTTCCTCTTTAAGACCCCTTTCACGCTGGAGGTGTTTTTGTGTTTTTCAGGTGTTTTAGCGCCTGAAAAACACCACGACGCCCCAATCTGACCGCCCGAGTGCTTTCACACTGGGGCGGTGCGTTTGCAGGATGTTAGAAGTCCTACAAGCAGCGTCTTTGGGGTGGTGGAGGAGCGGTGTATACACCGCCCCTGCATATTGAAATGAATGGGCAGTGCTATGTAGCGCCTGCGCTTCGGCAGCGCTGCCTTTATGGGGGGCTTATCTCAGGTTCTTTGGGTGACATGCCAAAGATGATGCTGACAGTACATCCACATAAGATTTACCAGTCTTTTATAATGAGATGTAGTTTACCAGGGCAAGGAATGGCCCCCTTTCACATAGACTATCTCAACCTTTTCAACACCGAGGAACCCTTGCAAAAACCTTTCGGTCTCAGGGAACCCCTGTTAAATATGCTATATCTACAATTTGTGATACATTGGTGTGATGGCCAGTGGAAGAATGCTGTGGTCTTGGGGAAGAATTTCCCCCCTACAGATGGCTAAAAAGATAATTGGTGTCACTGGGAACTTATCTGAGAGGCAAAAATTGGTCATTGCTCAAGGAACCCCTAACAACCATTGGAGGAACCCGAGAGTTTCATGAAACCCTGACAGACGTTCCGATCAGGTCTGCCTGTCAGTTTTTCAGGCGGACCCGCTCGTAACTTCAATTGCGCTCCTATGGTGTGGTGGATGTCCGCTAAAAAAGACGGATGGGCATTGTTCCCCATCCAGCGGATCGGATGGAAGTGGACAGCTCTTCATAGCTGGATTCTGTCAGACCGGCTGCCATACACATGGCCTGAATGTCGACCGGTTTCTATTGAATCTCCCGACATTCGGCCCGTGTGTACTAGGCTTTACTCCTACTGACAGAAGGGCGTTATCCACTCCCACCAGTGTCTGGTACCCATAAAACCAGAAGGACAGTAAACTGGCCCTTTGTTTTAGAGAGCATAAAGACCACTGATCTAGGCAATAATTCATAATGCCCTAACTTCTGCTGGTCAGTAATATCCAATGGATTTTGAAGAGTGAACACCCCTTATTCACCTGATTGTCACTGAGACACATAGAATGCTTTTTTGTTATTTCCTCTTGATGCCTTTGGGGCAGGTAGTGAAGGAGATGCCACTATTGGTGGACAGTTTAGAACATCACAAAGTTTATTCTTTCCTGCATCCATCTAAACACCATAATTAAAGTATAACTAAAGGCAAAACTTTTTTTAGTTTTGGATAGTGGAGAGGGATTAGAACACCTGGCAGTATTTATTGCTGTGTGGTGCACAGGAGAAATGACTATGTGAACAGCGCTAACTGGATATATGACAAATGTATAGCAAAATACTCCTTATACAGACTAGACCTTACTAAAAATAAGTGTGTGTGTACAGAAATCGTATATAACTGCTTGCAAATATAAAGTCATCATCTCAAAATCAACATGAATAAGTGCAATATAATAGTGAAGTGCAAAAGTCCTTTAATAAGCATCCAGATTATTATTATTCACGATTTATATAGCGCCAACAGTTTACGCAGCGCTTTTCAATGTATAGGGGGGACAACACAATTGCAGTACAGTTCAATACAAAAGGTACAGGAGGGCCCTGCTCATAGAGCTTACATTCTAAGGGAGGGGGTGGTGGTACAAAAGGTAATAGCTGCAGAGAATGATTTGATGGGGGTGGCTCGGGGACAGTTGTTAGGTGGCTGTGGGATAGGCTTCCCTGAATAAATGAGTTTTCAGGGATCTCCTAAAGGTGGACAGGGTAGGGGCTGATCGAAATACTGGGGCAGGGAGTTCCAGAGGATGGGAGAGGCTCTGGAGAAGTCCTGAAGGCGAGCATGGGAGGTGGTAACAAGGGAGCTAGAGAGCAGGAGATCCTGGGAGGAGCGGAGGGGACGATTTGGGCGATATCTGCAGATAAGGTTGGTGATGTAGATGGGGGGGGCAATGTTGTGAATGGCCTTGTAGGTTATGGTTAGCTTTTTGAATTTTACGCAGTGGGGTAGGGGAAGCCAGTGAAGGGATTGGCAGAGAGGAGCAGCAGTCATGGATTGGTTAGTGAGGTGTATTAGTCTAGCAGCAGAATTCATAATATATAGTATATGGAACTTCTCCTGCATCAATTGAAAGAAGGTTCCACTCATGGCCTCAAAGAAATAAATGCCACGTGGAAGATACAGTTAAGGTCCGCACTCACCGGACGTTGTTGATTCCCCCCCCCCCCCAACACCACCACTAACAAGAAAGATCAAAAAAGCTTGTTAAGGTCTCCAAAACCTTGTGAGTCCTCCAACAGATTCCAAAGGAATCCTCTTCGCAATAGTGAGCAAATGCTCCAATTACAAGTGGCAACAGGGAGAAAAGAGAGTGAGAGAGCAGACCCCTCATAGTGTCAAATGTTGAGGTCACTTCATTAAAAGCCTCTAAGGGCTAGGCAAAACAAACCAGGATAAGTTATAAAAAGTCTCCTGTATGAACAACCGCACTGTGCAGCGGAGGTGATGGGAACAGTGTGACTCTCTCCGGAGTCGGGGGGGGGGGTTCCACCTGTATGTGATGTAGCGCTACGTGCGTTCCAGCCTTGCACGTGTTATCAGCGTGTATGTGTTATTGCTACCTGTGCTTCTGTTAGGGAGATTCACCCTACCTGTTTTGGATTTTTATTTACTTTCAAATAATAGTAAATTGGGGCTGTCGTGTACCTGATAGGGGACTGAGTTGATGAGGTCAGCCTCTTATATCTCCTGTCTTGGCCCCACTGAGGATGAGACCGAGGGAAGCTGAGGGACACGAGTGCCTGATTCCAGGCTGGCAGCTTGTCGGGGCTCTGGAGAATGGAGCATGCAGTGGTGTGCAGAGCTGGAACAGAAGACAACCAGGCAGGCACCCGAAGGTTAACAGAAGCCAGGGTCATAGGCAGAAGCAGAGTCTCAGGAATAGTCGGGGTCATCAGCAGGCGGGCAGCAGGGTACCAAATCATAAACCGGGCCAGAGTCAGGAACAGAGTTGGGTCAGTGGTGAGCAGCAAGACAGAAACAGGATACACAGCCAAGGTCAAGTAACACGCCGGGTCAGCAACTAGGAGAGCATACAGGATCAGATCGGGGTACCGGACACATCTGAAGATCAGTCGGCAAAGAATAGGAGACTATTCTATTCTTTAAATAGCCCATCTGACGCCAAGAGGAATTGTGCACGCGTGCATCCGCGACCGTGGAGTCCCGCACCCATGCCTGTTGGCCATTCTTTGAGACAAACCATGCGCCTGCGCACATCTATGTGCCAGACCTTTCTCAGATTCCCTGACCAGGGCTGTCCCCAGAAAAGTAATAGAGGGGAAATCTTCTAATGGGGACACTAGTTCTGGTGACCTGGGGTTCCCAAGAAATTCCCTTAATTTGCAGCGATTTTCCTCACTTCCTGTTTAGCTATGGGACAGGAAGTGAAGGGAAAGCGCCACAATGGGACACAGATGGCAAAAAAACAAATATGACAGGGGTTACAACCCTCCATTGCTTTATCCAAAATGGGGAGTGGGAAATAAATTTTTGCCTATAGCTCTACATTAAGTGTTTGCACATAAATTGTGTGTGTGTGTGTGTGTGTGTGTGTGTGTGTGGGGGGGGGGGGGGGGGTTGGCTGTGCTTGTATCTAAGGAAAGAAGGGGTTGACCACTATGCAGACATCCCCGATCTGGTTCAGGTGCTGTCCTCCTTCTAAAAAAAAAAGGCAAACGGTGTTCAAAGCAAAGAGTAGGCTCCCACCCAAAACTGACCTGAGCTATGTGTATGACCCTGCTAGGGACCTTAGCTTGTGAGGCCCTACTGGTAAAAAATGGTTCTCTGTAAAATACCACTGAATGTTGTAATGCTGTGGAAATTAATGGAATAATGAGCCATTTGGCTTTTAGCAGATTACTGGAGTCCTGCCAGCTTTTGTTTTGGTTTTTTTTTTTTTTTTTTTTTGATTGATAACTGAACCGTAATGAATGCCCTTGTTCTCGGTAAATAAAGCTCAAAATGCGCCCAATGCACATCAACATGGAACTACTTCTTGACAGATTAATAGTCTTGGTCTACTGAAATGTTGGTTGACTTGGCAAATATCGGCAATTTTGGATGGTGGCAAACCCTTCAGCTGAAGAGCATTCTTTCTCAACTTTTTTTTTTTTTTTTTTTTTGCCTTGGAGTGACCCTTAAAATCATTTGCTGGTCCTGGGTAACCCCCATTTAAAATATCAACAGCTCCCTCTACATGAGCATTAGTGGTCGGTGGGAAGAAGGGAAGCCAGTTTCTTGCATTGGTGGGAAGAAGATCATTGATGTCAGATTACTATCCTGAGAAACCGGACAAACCGCTCCACTGAATCCATGGCTTTGCCGGGAACTGTTGGTTACAGACCTGTGCAGGCACCATCAGATATAAGATCAATTCACTCCTGCTCAAGGAAAACTTGGCAACCTCTAGAGTCTAGACCAACATTAGGGGTCCACAGAACCCTGGTTAAGGAAGGCTGTACTAGAGAAGGCCCTCCAGTTGTCGCAATCCCCCGAGGACTTGTTTTAGATACAGTTGGGTTGGCGACTTTAAATACTTGCCCCTAGTGTGTGATTGTGCATAATGCACAATGTTTATGTCCTGTACGTTTTTGTTACTTACTTATTCTTGTTTTTTCTCTTTACAGGGGCATTGCTTTGCTCACTGTGTCTTGTGGTGAGGGGTGTGTATTCTGCCAGTGATGATGTTATAGAATTAACCCCCAGTAACTTCAACCGAGAGGTTATTCAGAGTGACGGTTTGTGGCTGGTAGAATTTTTTGCTCCTTGGTAAGTACACTACCATGAAAGATTTCATGAGACCATTATTATCATTATTATTCCATGATGGTATTAAGGCTACTTTCATACTGCAGCGCCCGGTCGTTGGCGCTAAAGCGCAGCTCGTTTTTGTGGCACTTTTTGGCCGCTAGCAGGGCACTTTTAACTCCTGCTAACGGCCGAAGAAGGGGTTAAAAGCGCCCCTATTGCGGCACTTCTGAAACTCTTTGGAAGCGCTGCCCATTCATTTTAGGGGCGCTGTATACAGCGCTCCCAAACTGCCCCAAAGATGCTGATTGCAGGACTCTTCCTAACATTTCACAAGCATACCGCTCCAGTGTGAAAAGTCACACTGAAATGAATGGCGCTATTTCTAGTGCTAAAACACCTGAAAACTGCCTCAGTGTGAATCCATCCTAAGCTGCTATGTAGTGTATCAATTAGAGGTGCACCAAATGGAAATTTTGGTGCCGAACCTGAGGATGCACTTGGCTGAAAACCGAAAATTAGTTTTTAAAAAAATATTTATATTTTTATATAATTGTATTCGACTTTTTAATGTAATATCAATTTAAATGAATATGAATTTATTGTGGTCTGTTATTGGCACCTTTTTTTTTAGCACACAAACTCAAGAAAAATGTATCCCTTTAAATTTTATGCATGTCTTCACACTGGTCTGGTGGGCTTTTATTGTGGTGTTAAAAATCCAGCTTGGTGCATTTTTGGTCAGTTAAAAAAAAAAAAAAAAAAACGCACCTCCCAGTTTAAACGCATTGAAAATGCACCCGTGTTTTTGCTGCAGTTTTTTTTTTTTTTTTTTTTTTTTTTTTTTTTTAGTCACACAACCTTTGAAAAACACACCGTAATAGTGGCAAAAACGCCGTGAATTTGCGTGGTGCATCATTGGTACCTTTTTCTCTTATTGGCATTCTTAAATGTTTTGGTGGGCAAAATTTTGGTGCATCTCTAGAATCAATTGTTATGTGGTATGGTGTGTTACTATGTACACATGATGGGTTACTTAGCTGTCAGCATTATGGAGGTTATTTACTAAAGGCAAAGCACTTGAAAGTGCACTTGGAAGTGCAGTCGCTGTAGATCCGAGGGGGAGATGCAAGGAGAATAAAAAAAACAGCATTTTTAGCTTGCACATGATTGGATAATAAAATCAGCAGAGCTTCCCCTCATTTCAGATCTACCCCTCAGATTTGCAACGACTGCACTTCAAGTGCAATTTCAAGTGCACTTTGCATTTGTAGTGCAAAGTGGATTTGCCTTTCGTAAATAACCCACTATGTCTTTCCATTTTCCTTATGTTTTTTGAAGTGTATAAAATTAATTGCGCTATGATTTAATCACCTGTAAATTTTAGAAGGGGGCGGGGATTGCCATTCTGTGTTCTTGGCATATGCCGGCGAGAGATGAATAAACAAACAAAGCATAGCTTCCTAAAATGTGTACGTGCCTCAATCCAAAGCACTTAGTGTGATTTCAGGTTACTGTCTCTTTTCGCTCAGAATAAGCCACATCTGACAGGTTATGCTGACCCCAAGGGATCCAGGGGCACAGAGTTGGAGGCTCCAGCACATGGCTTGTGATTGACAGCCTTGGCTGTGCATATTTTTCTATGAGACTTTTTGGAAATCCAAACTTTTTATTCTTTGGTCACAACGAACACGGCTTTGAAATTGTGCGACTTCAGTTGAAATTACAATTTCTAAGCTGTGTCAGTGCGACTGGGAAGGCATCTGTGCGACTTCATGCACAGAGGTCTATACAAGTCGCACCTGAACTTGTAAATTGTAGTGCAAGAACTACTTTCATAAGTTGAAGTTGCACCAATTTGACCACTTCTATTGCGGATAATAGGGTGCGACTTGTCATGCAATTTGAAACTATCAAATCCCTTGACAAGTGCACTGGTTGCTTTCAGCTGGGACCCCTGTTCTGGTGGGAACTTTGATAGACAAGATTTTCTCTGTCACTAACTAGCCGTAAAAGGAAACTGCAAGTTAGTGGCTAGTTCAGCGTACCAGGGAAGATGTAAGAGGCCCAGTCTGATGTGCCTAACCTGTTCATTTGCCCTCTGAACTACAGATTTGTTAAAATGTTATGTTTAATGATCTAAATAGATGTGTTTGCATCTACCACATACCTGAACACTTGAACTTTGGTTTTGATGCTTCGGGATTTAATGTGAATTTGTTTTTTTTTTGTACAGGTGTGGACATTGCCAGAGTCTGGCCCCACAATGGAAAAAAGCTGCAACTGCGCTGAAGGTAACTACCAAGATAAAATTAAGGGTGGTGTTAGTGAAAACTGCTAAATACACAATTCAAACGATAAAACGAAAGTAGTAGAGGCCCTCCTGGGTTTTATGCAGGAGTGTCCAAACAAGAAAAGTTGTCCTTTTGCCGCCCCACCCCCCAGAAGGATGCATGATGACTTATTATTCTGGTGACTAATATCCTATGGAAAATCAACCGGGAAGGTTGTTGGCTAATTTGTGAAAGAGCACACTTTCTGGTGATGTGTTGTCCTGTTAACGAATGGATTAGATTAATTGTCCTAACCCAAAACCCAGTAACCTTGGGATATTGCTACCAAATGTGGACCATGGCCCGGACCTAGTGTCTACAGTTCTTAAAACATTGAGGAGAGGCCTACATATTCATCTAGATTTTCCTGGTCGGGGACCATATACCATTGTAGTAATGTATACATATAGGTCACTCTTTTCACATTTTAAGGTCTTCTCTCCCATTGTTCCATATAAGTAAGCTTATGGTCTGGGTCTATTGGGTAACTTTATATAATATAGCAATATGGCTCTTCACCAGATCCCTAGTTTTGCAAGAGCTCTCAAATAACGTTAAGGTTGAAGGACGGGTAACCCTTAGGTTTATCCTTGAGGTAAGCTGATTGTATTAGGCCCAAGGAAAGGGGGTTTTACTTTGCTTTTATAATAAGCCAGAGAAAGTAGATTTCCTGATAACGTCTCCTATACGTATCAGTCCTTTTTGTTTATCCACCAGTTAAAGAGGTGTGGGAATAAGCCCAGGGTAAACTCCAGAATATTAAATAAAGGAGGTAAAGGCATATGGTTAAACCAAGATTATTTTCCCCCCTTCTCCTAATATTTGTCCCAAATCACTACTAAATATGACGAGTAGAAATTGGAGGATGCGGCCTACTAGGAATCCACATCAAAGCTGCTAAAAAGCCTAATGCTTCTATATCACAGTACCTCTTCAAAAAAAAAATTGTGTTGGCCTGTACTCCTCCTCCTATTGGCAGGTCCCAACTAAAGCTGAACTGTTGTCAACAGGCTATGGTCTTGTGTCGATGGTTTGAGACTCTTCTGAGATCATTCAAAATTCATTGCCAGTTGACTTGCCATGTGAAGTGAACAATATCCTGTTAAGACAAACTCTCCTGTTCCTTGTAGCGCTTTTTTTTTTTTTTTTCTTTTATTCAAATTTCCTCTTAGAAGATCACAAAAATACAAATTTTGTTGGGCGATTCTAAGGGACAGTTGGCAATGTACTGGGGTCTGTGTGAGGGACAGTCAGCAATGTGTTGGATCTGCGGGGGAAACCATGAGCAATGTATGTGATGAAGAGTCGGCAAATGATTATATGATTGTACCTTGCTCTTATATATCATTTGATGTTGTTTTGCAGGGTATTGTGAACTTAGGAGCTGTGGATGCTGATAAACACAAGTCTCTGGGTGGTCAGTATGAAATACGAGGCTTCCCCACTATTAAGATATTTGGCGCTAATAAGAACAAGCCTGAAAATTATCAGGGTGAGTATCCACGTGTTTTGTTATTGCCTTTTTAAGTGAACTCATACTTTACCCATGGGTACCCAATAGATTCTTAACTTTTTTTTTTTTTCAGAGATTTTACAGACAACTATATTAAGAAATGAATTAGGGCTGCAACTAACGATTATTTTCATAATCGATTAGTTGGCCGATTATTGTGTCGATTAATCGATTAATCGGTTAATAACTTTAAAAAAAAGTATGGTGTATAATTTAGTTAATATGTAAAGTTTTAAAAAAAGGCAATTCATTCTCAAATATCTCTATGCAGTGGTAAATATAAATAACCAACTATATGGTTAGGGAGCAAAATATCGAATCCACTCTGAGATTAACAGACAGAAGAGATATACTGTATATACTATTAGAGGAGATATACTGTATATACTATTAGAGGAGATATATACTGTATATACTATTAGAGAAGATATACTGTATATACTATTAGAAGAGATATACTGTATATACTATTAGAGGAGATATACTGTATATACTATTAGAGAAGATATACTGTATAAACTATTAGAGGAGGTATACTGTATATACTATTAGAGGGTGAATCTGGTAAATATCATCAGACTCAGAGATCACATTTTTTTATTAAAAAACAATGCCTTCCTTCAAAAAAAATGTAATTTTAAGAACGTTCATTCGATTTTCTAATCGTTAGTGGGGTCAAATCAACGTTCGTTTTCAACCACAGTGACGGGAAAATAGAAAACGTCTTGGTCAAAGGAATTTTCAGACAGTGTATGTGGTTTTCGTTCAGAAATTCATTTTAAAAACAGAATGTTAAAAACAAGTGAAAATTTCAAACATTCTTTCATTCAGTGACTATACAAAGATTTTTCATCTGAATATTCTCGCCTGAAAATTGATCCGTGTGGCCAGCATAAGGCTCGGTACTCACCTATGCAGTTTGCTTTTACGTTTAGTAACATAATGGGGTTAAAAAAACGAAAAATTAACCCTATATAGTACAAAAAAAGCAGATAATCACTACTGTAAGGGGTTCATATTTTACAGTAGCGATTTACTCTTTTTGTACTATAAAGGGCTAATTTTAGTTTTTTTATGTTACTGGCCGATTAATCGATTATGAAAATAGTAATCGATTAATTACATAATCGATTAGTTGTCGATTAATCGATTAGTTGTTTCAGCCCTAAAATGAATTTATTTATTTTTTTTTTTTTTTTTTTTTTTTTACTGTCAATTTGTTGGCATTGGCAACCCTACACCCTGGGACTTTTTATTGCAATTAAATGTTTTGTGTTCTCTTATCTGGAAATCATTGTTATTTTATCTAAAGAACAGGTTCCAAAAACAGAAAAGTACAGACCAATTTGGCCTGGTTATTAAATTGTGGAGACAGTAGAACCAGTCAAGTTTCTTTTTAAACTTTTAATGGTATGTGCTAAAAGATAGGTTCGCCTTTTGGGAACATGTTCCACTTGTTTTTAGGGTGGAACATGCAACATGTTCTGACGTCTGCTGCTGCCCTTTCCACTGTTTCTAGTGACAGCAAGCAGGGGATCTTCTCCCCTTGCTAGCTGTCACCATTTCCCATTCTGCGAATGGGGGAAAACTACAAGTACCCGACAGCCTTTGTGGCTGTTGGCTTGTAGTTTTCAATGAACTACCATAGCACTGTTGATCGCTCGTAGTTCACTGTCTCTTCCTATCGGTGTGTATTTGCCTGCCTGTATTTTTTTAAAAAGGTGAACTTATCCTTTTAAAATGTAAATTATAAGAAGAGTTGCTCATTATCTGCAACCTTGGAACTCCGCAGCATCCTACTTTCTGTTGACATGTGAGATCTGATATTGGGCTCAATGAGGTAATTTTGCTGCTAAGCGTTAAGGGCCTCTACACACAGCCTCATCTTTAACCACTTGGTGACCACCCTCCAACAATTTACTTAAGGCGAGTGCCCGCTGTAGGCAAAGCCGTGTACTGGTAAATTGCCGCCAGGGTGGATACAAATCTATGAATCCCTTTTAAAAAAAAAAAAAAAAATACATTAATAATTTAGTTTAGTCAGCATGAAATGGAGCTTGGTTATGTAGCATGAGGCTGTATATTCTGCAATATTTACATTTTTGGTAAACTCATTCAATGAATGCAAGCTGAGATGACATGCACTGCTTTGATTCATTCACACAATTTCACAGTAACCATGAGATAAAACAAAGTTCAGGAATATTCCTTTAGCTCATTGTTTTGCAAATCTACAAACGGTATGATTGATTTGGTTCAGATATTGCTGTTTTTACTAACCTGACAGCTTATTCTAAATGGGAAACCTTCATTTTGTTTGCAAATATTAAAGATTCTAACTACTAGCAAGCATAAGTCCTTACATTTTAAAGTGCACCTGTCATTTCAAATCCATCATGGCAGTGCCTGTTAGCGGGCATCCACTCACCTGCTGCCGCCACGTCCCTCACCTTGTTGTGTCACTGCTGCATCACCAGCCATTCCATTAAAGTGAATGGGACTGTTGGTGAGTCAACAGCAGGTCAGAGATAACTGCTGCTCTTAAAAATGTATTATTTGCTGCCTTCCTCCTGTTTAGGGCGTGTGCACATGCATCCCCTGCCCAGGGATCCACTGTGATTGTACACAGCAGGAGCCTGTCGGCAAGTACCGGCCAATCCTTCACAGATGGGCCTGCTGATCGGCTGTGTGCAATCGCAGCCCAAACCTCTATGTTGGTAAACAACCCAGAGCTCCATACAGAGGAAGCAATCTGTCAGTTTCTCATCCCTGAGAAATTCTAGTCGCAAAAACAGCACACTCTACACACACAACACATAGTTAGGCCACACATTTATCCCCTTGGATTGTCTTAGATCCCTTTCCAGCCAGTATCATTAGTACAGTGTATTATTATCACTGTATCAATGTCACTGTTTAGGTCATTGCCAGTTAGTCATCCCCCCCCCCCCCCCCCCCCCCAGTGTCAGTGTCAGATTGCCCTCTGCACTATCGCAGTCCATTATAAGTCACTGATCGCCGCCATTTGTAGTAATTAAAAAAAAAAAAAAATCTGTTTGTAGGCACTAGTAACTTTCACTCAAAACAATAATCAAGATACACTTTTTTTTTTTTTTTCTTGTTTTTGATACATTAAAAAAAAGTTATTATACAGGATTTATATAGTGCCAACAGTTTGCGCAGCGCTTTACAACATGGGGAGCAGACAGTACAGTTACAATACAATTCAGTACAGGAGGATTCGGAGAGCCAAAAGTTGGCCCAAATGATATGTTTTAAAGCATTGTTTTTAAATCGCAAAAAATTAAACCCAGTGGTAAACAAATGCACCAAAAGAGAAAAATTATATATTTTGTTTGGGTACAGTGTTGCATGACCACACAATTGGCAGTTAAAATAGCTGCTGGTTGAATGGAAGAGAAAAAAATAATCCAGTATGGCTTGCCCTTGTGTAATAAGGACAGGGCATGGCCCATTATAGGTATATATTTTCAATTTCTGGTCTGAATAAACCCCTAATGAGAAATAACTGTTCCATAGGGAATAAAAAAAAAAAATCATCCAAGAGAGCTAGCTTTCTTAATTTGTGGATTAGAGAACCTTTGATTTCCCTATAGGCAAAAGCCCTCAAGTGTGTGTGTGTATACTGTATTTATTGGCGTATAACACTTTTTTCACCCTAAAAATTGGGTGCAAAAAGCATGTGCGTGTTATACGCCAATACTTCAATTTTAGCTGCCTCGGAGGGGACAGGGAGGGGGGCCGGACGAGCGCTGTCACATTACATATAGTGAGAATCTCCTGTTTACTTGGTGGCCTCTGTAATAGGAAGTCCCGTCTCCTGGGCCGCCATTGGACCACTGTTCTGTCTATCATAGGAGATTCTCACTGTATATAATCTGTCAGCACTCAATCCCGCCCCCTCCCTGTCCCCTCTAGGTTGCATTGATGGCACTGGTGAGGCTGCTGCATTGATGGCACTTGTGAGGCTGCAGATGGGCATTGATCAAGGCTGTATTTATGGCAATGGTGAGACTGCAGATGGGCACTGACTCTTATTTTGCTTCAAAGTTCACTATTTAAAATTTTAAGTTTTTTTTTTTTTTTTTTTCCCTGAAACTTCCCTCTTAAAATTAATGTGTGTGTATATTATAATATAATAAAAATATATATTGTGTGTATGTATAATTTTAACATTAATAACTACATGCTTCTAACCTTTAAAGTGTTACTACAGGTGTGTATGTAACCTTTTTTTATATTAAAATGATAAACCTGTTATACTCGCCTGCTCTGTGCAATGGTATTGCAGAGTGGCCCCCAATCTCCTCTTTTGGTGTCCCTCCATGGAACACATTGCATGCTTGTTCCCAAGCTGTGTCTGTCTATGGAACTGAAGAGATGCATCTGGATCTTTTCTCCTTTCTCCCTCCTCACACAGGTAAAGGGGGAGGACAGATTAGAGGTCAACCGATATATTGGCTGATAGCCGATTTATAACTTCAGCAGGACTTGCAAATGACTTCTGTAATAGAAGTCAATGCAAGTTGTCTGAAGTTTTCTTCTCTCCTCCTCTGGGCAGCCTGCCAAATCTGATAAGAATAAACATTGTATCTCTTCAGGTTCTTTTATCAATAGACTGAACTCCCTGTGTAGAATTTCTCAGTTTAACCATTTAAAGACTAAATCTTTTCTGACGTTTGTTGCTTATAAGTAAGAATCCTGTATTTTCCTGCTAGAAAATCACTTAGAACCCCCAAACATATTATATATATATATATATATATATATATATATATATATATATATATATAGCAGAGACCCTAGGGAATAAAATAGCGGTTGTTGCAATATTTTATGTCACACGGTATTTGCGCAGCAGTCTTTCAAACACAATTTAAAAAAAAAAAAATACACTAATGAAATTAAAAAAAAAAAAAAAAAAAAGCAGTAAAGTTAACCCATATTTTTGGTCCAAAAGTTTTGATTACCTATTTTTGTGTATTTAATTAAGATATAGTTAGTTTTTTTTTTTTTTTTTTTGTTTTAATCTAAATTCTACATACAAGTGAACTGATTGGAGGTTTGTTTTGTTTAATAAATGTTTAAATGTAAAAAAATTTCTTTATTACTTAAGGCTGCTTCCACACTGGAGCGGGCATGTGTTGACGGTTAAAACGCTGTTAGTTTTAGCGGCGCTATTCGGCTGCTAGCGGGGCGCTTATAACCCTGCTAGCGGCCGAGGAAGGGGTTAAATGCGCCCCTGAAGCGCTGCCGCCGAAACGCTTTGCAGGCGCTTCGGCAGCGGTGCGCATTCATTTCAATGGGCAGGAGTGGTGGAGAAGCGGTATACACCACTCCAAAGATGCCGCTTGCAGGACTTTTTTTTTTTTTTTTTTTTTTTTTTTTTTTTTTAACATCCTGCCAGCGCATCGCCTCAGTGTGAAAGCACTCGAGCTTTCACACTGAGACTGCAGGGGAGCCGTTTTACAGGTGCTATTTTTAGCCGAAAAACGCCCCAGTTTGAAACTGTTAGATTTTATGAAATGAAGGGGAAAAAAAAAAATTGGCCTAATATATCGGCCCAAAAAAAAAATCGGCATCATATATCGGCATCGGCCAGAGAAAAAAACCATATCGGTCGACCTCTAGGACAAATCGCTATAAAGTGTTCTGTTTTTTTTTTTTTTTTTTTTTCCTTAAAGTGGTGTTCTGGCCAAAATTATACGTTTTAAATAAAAATAACTCCTATAATACACAAGCTTAATGTATTCTAGTAAAGTTAGTCTGTAAACCTAAGGTCTGTTTTGTTAGTTTATAGCAGTAGTTTGTTATTTTATAAACTTACAGCAGGCTGTGGCCATCTTAAGTCATCTTAAGTTAAGTTGCTGCCCCTTCCCAGAAGGCATTGCAAACAGGAAATGATGCGATGGGCTGCGGCCAGGGAGGAGGAAGTGAAAAATGAATACAGCAGATATACAGTAAGTGCTGAGAAAAAAAATGTAAAAATATCCAATTCGTTTACATTGCACAGTTTAGTGAGGGATGCTGAAGAGTTGTAAAAGTGGGTGGAACTCCACTTTAATGCAGGAATGCATTAAGGTTAAATGTTTTGGCTTTAGAATCACTTTAATAAAACAGTAGCTCAGAAGTGTTAGGTCCTCCTTTAATGGAACATTTGTAAAGGCTACTAGGAGTGTTATTAAAGTTTGTTGTAAGAGGTATGCTGTATTACCTGTGTATTTGGACATTTCGCACATATTGATATATGGATCCTCTCGTGTGTTTGTATATACAGGAGGCAGGACTGCTGAAGCCATTGTGGATGCTGCATTAAATGCTCTTCGATCACTTGCATTGGACAGGCTTAATGGAGGAGGAGGAGGTGGTGGACAGGACTATGGCAAACAGGTAGGTATACCTGCATTTACCCTAAAGCTCTGTTTATGTACCCCCATTTACGTTCACCTTTTTCATATACAGTAACAGCAATTCAAAAAATTGCTCTGTCACATATTGTCATAGTCTGTTTTATGCAAAAAGCTGTGTGTTAAGCAAAATATGGTGTGGTTTTTTGTTTTGTTTTTGGATAGTTGAAGAAATAGAACCCCAAATTCAGGTTGGTGCTTATTTTATGTCTGCTACTGTTGGAAAGCTTCCTGTCTGGTAAAAATGTTTTCAGAAGGACAGGAAACAAGAGGAAATCTCCCCAACAGAACTGAAATGGCAGTACAAACCAGACACTCTCTAACCAGGGGTCTCAAACTGGCGGCCCTCCAGCTGTTGCAAAACTACAAGTCCCGTCATGCCTCTGCCTGTGGGAGTTGTGCTTGTAACTGTCAGCCTTGCAATGCCTCGTGGTACTTGTAGTTTCGCAACAGCTGGAGGGCTGCCAGTTTGAGACCCCTGCCCTAACCCAGCTTTTGTGGAACTACAAATCCCATGAGGCGTTGCAAAGCTGACCATTACAAACATGACTCCCAAAGGCAGGGGCATGTAAACTCTTTCATGCTCTATCCAAAACGAAGAAAACAACATTTTTCTTCTTGGCATGCACTTTAAAAACCTAGCAAAATAGTGCAAACTTTGAGCCTTTTTAACCTTGATCCTTGCTTTGTTACCTTACGCAGCTTACTGACCAGGGACCGGCATTAAGGATACCAGTTTAGCCAAGAAAAGATTCTGGTAGCAAAGCCAGTATTGGGATGAAAAAGGACGAGAGTGGTGCACTCAACTGCAGTAGTCCAAATGAAGCAAGCGCTATAGTGCGCCAAAGGTGGATGGCACTGCAGTCAGAACCTCCAAGAGCATCAACACATCACAAGTCAGTTAGGAGCCATTGGATGCATTAGTGTTGACCCTGTTTACCTGATGAAGGGAGCTGTTATTTGCTCCAAAAAACATTGCCTAACTTAGTTTTTGGGAGTAGTATGACTCTTAACTGAGCTTATGATGTGCTGGTGGTGCTTTGCAGTGGGGTGCTCCTCTACATTGCAATGATTAAATGCTTAAGTCTAGGGGTTGCAGAACAGGCTGTATTACTTACCTGGTTCCCTCAATCCATGTGACTGGTCTGCCACTGCTCCTGGTGCAGTCCCATTCCTGTCTCCCACCACATACAATGCAGAGAAAAATAGCCCTGCACTGTACATGATGATGATGCTCCACCCACAGACTGGAGCTTTGAGGAGAATAGGAGCACTTCGGAGCTTTCCTGCTGGAGCATGAAGTCATGTAGGTAATACAGCCTCTTGCTGTGTCCCCTGGGCTTAACGAGCATTTACCCATGCATTTTGAGGCTTCCCAGTGCATGGGTTTGGTGGGGGCTCTTTATTTGTAACTGGGAGTACCCGGAGCATTCAGTTGCCTGACCGTTTTTCTCAGGGACTCTGAAGATGCTCTCTATACTTGAGAAGTTGAAGAGCACAAGACAATTAAAAACACCAGAAAATTCCCAATCATGTTCCATTGCACTTGGGAGTTTTAGGAGTTCACAATTAAAATGATAGAATCTCAGATTTATGTTTTAGTTCTGTCCAGAGTACTTAAAGGTGTGTCCCATGCATTACCCCATTTTAACCTCAACCTCACTAGACCACACCCCCCTTGATGAGAAATTACTTTCATTGCTCCCTTAGGCTGCATTCACACTATGGCGGTTTGAATCGCAGGCAGATCTACCCATGATTTCCCAGCGCAGAGGTGTGTGACAAATGGCAGCTTTGCAATAAAACCAGTCAGGTTCATTTTGTCAAAGCTGAAGTTTAAAAGCTGATTGGCTACCATGCAGAGCTGCACCAGATTTTGCACTCTCCAGTTTTAGTAAATCAACTCCCATTGTGTTCCTCAAACATTCTTGACTTGATCAGATCTCCTGCTTACATTGCTCTGTGGTCCACTTCTGATGCTTGCATGCCCATTGTAGGCACTTTTGACTGGACACAGGTCAGCATGGACACTCTGCAGCTGTGCGACACCATATGCAACAAACCGTGTGACACCTTTCTGTAGCTCTTCTATTGTATCGGACTACACAGGCCAGCCTTTGCTCCCCCCACATACATAGGTGAGCTTTAGCCACCCATGACCCAGTCACAGGTTCACTAGGTTTCCTTCCTTGGACCCCTTCAAACTGGGAACATTCCACAAGAGCTGCAATTTTGGAGTTGCTTTGACCTAGTCGTCTAACTATTACAATTTGGCCCTTGTCAGAGTTGCTCAAATTCTTATGCTTGCCTATTTTTCAACACATCAATTTCAGGGACAACCTGTTCACTTGCTGCCTAATGTATACCATCCACTTTCAGTTGTCATGATAATCAGTGTTATTCACTTAACCTGTCACTGGTCATAATGTTATGGCTGATCCGGTGTGTATGATACGCAGAAACAGGAGACTTCAAGCATCTGAAACGCAATGTCTGATGCTGAAGACTTTGGCTTGTCTAGCTCTTCTAGTGAAAATCGATCACTGCCCACCCGACTGTTAATTTCTATAACTTTTATTTGTCGAGTAGCTTGGTTTTTCATTTTTTTTTTTTATCCAGATGACTATTGCTTTACTTATGCTTGGAAAACTTTGTAAAGATATGTAAAAAGAAGGCTTTACAGTGCATTCGGTTTAACTAGAGCTTGGCTATCTATATCTGACTAGTACTTTTTTAAAGCTGAATTACAGCTATGAGTGATGTTTACCTGCCGAAGGATTTATGTTTCTATCCATCTGGTACTCACATTTACACAGAACTACCACATAACACAGCCGGATTAGTTACCTCACTTTTCTGTACTGCTTTTCAAGCCATACAGTTTTATTCCCATCCTGTGAATGTACAGCAAAGGAGTATCAGCCCTTATTTCACTGCTGTCTCCTGCCAGCATATCCTACTTGGCACATATTCACTGCAGCCCATCTAACTGACCCATAAAGCAGTATTAAAGAGGAACTGCAGTCTGCTCACATGTAATTAAAAACATCTTTGCCATTCTGGAGCTTCCCTCCAACCCCTCTGCATATTTTATAGTACTGCGATTCTGTGCTTCAGAAATCTCCCTCCCACTGAGTCTGGTTGCAACCATTTTAACTGTGGGCAGCTGAAGCTGCTGCCTGTTAACTTCCTGGATTTACACAGACACACCTCCAGCTTTCATTGGCCCTCTTTATGACTCATCCTTCTTGGCAAACTCTCACAAAGAGAACTGTGTATGATGTCATAAGCCTAGGCTTTTTGCCAGACAAGAGAGGAAGTGGACTGTATAAGGTATTTACTGCAGAAAAAAAGTTTTACTATCCAAAGTTAAAACAACAAGGGCAAGAAGATTTAATAGATTTGGGGGGGGGGGGGGGGATGACTGAGGTTCCACTAAAGCAAGCATTCCATTGCACCCTTACCAATTCTTAGATGTGATGACTGCATTGGTTTTCTGCTAATGCATTCAAAAATGAATTATGGAGTTTAAAAAAAAAAATGAACATTTATATTCACTTAGGTGGATGCAGCCATCTATATCAGGGATCTTCAAACTACAGCTCTCCAGCTGTTGTGGAACTACACATCCCATGAGGCATTGTAAAACTCTGACATTCACAGACATGACTAGGCATGATGGGAATTGTAGTTCCTGAACACCTGGAGGGCCGCAGTTTGAAGACACCTGATCTATATGATGCTGCAACTATCCCCTGACGGCCATTCCCCCCCCAATTACTGGGCAGTGCTGCTGTATGCTGCGCCTCCTGTGCTTATTCCTCCAGATTTGTCTCTCACTAATACAGGAGGCGTGTTACTGGCCAGATCACTAGGTGAAAACTAAGGGGAAAAAAGCCAAAGAAAAGAAAACCAATGCAGCCACCACATCTAATGATTGGTAAACGGTAATATAACGCATTTTGGTTTTAATGCTTCCCACCCCTACCTTATACCAACATGACTTGATCTGTCTAGATCTGTCTGGAGTTTCACTGAAGTGGGGCTGGTTTTCAAATGTGTGATAACCTGCAGCAAGAAACTTTTTTGCTAGGACAATGATTCATGTTCCTTCATAGTGTAATGCAAATAATGTATATCGTGTCTGCTATTGCAGACATTTCT